>NC_034014.1:19902520-20101708 GCF_000346465.2 Prunus persica
TGGGGGATATTTTCTCACTAAAGTTTGATGTAGGGAAGACGGACAACATGCTGCTTCTATACCAAAAGGCTGTGGGCAACTCAGAGCAAATTCTCCTTTAATCTTGTTCAAATTTTGAATTTGCAACTGTAAGGACTGACTGGCAAGTTGTTGTTCAACTCTCTTAAACTTAATTTCTTCTTTAAGAAAATTCAACTGGTTAGTTTTTTGGACAACCTGAAGGGACCTAGAGACAGACTGTTTCTGTAGGGCTTTCAGATTATGCAACTCAGGTTTAGAAAGGAAACTAAACTTAACTTTCTCACCTAACTGGGTAGAAATAACACCGTCGTATTCTACCTGGAAGGGATAAAGCAGACTTATGAAAGGTAATCCTAAGATAACCTCATCAGTAATATTTTTAACTAAGACAAATGAAGTTTTAAAACAAACTTTGTTTTGGCAAATATGGGCTTTAGGCAACTCAAAATTCAATTGGAGAGATTTTCCTGAAGCGGTGCTTAGGGTTTCTCTAGACTTCTGGTAATACTTGGTAGGAATTAGACCTTCCTGAATACAGTTAAGGTCGGCTCCTGAATCAAATAAGGCAACTGTGGTAAACTCAAAATCTTTGACAACTATTGTGACTTTCGAATACCATTTTCGGAAATTGACTTGTTTGATTAGGTTGACAACTGGGGTTTCTTCGTCAGAACCAGAAGGGCTGTCTGACTGGTTACTCGGCACTAAAGGCATTTTGCCTTTTTGAAGACTTGTTAAGTCTTGCCTGATTGTGTGGTTTTCAACCTGCAACTGGTTACTAATCTGCCTTAACTCGGCTAATTCTTGTTTGACTATTTTGACTTCTAACTGGAGGTCTTGTAAGGTGACTTCTTTCTTTTTCTGGGCAAACTTTTCTATAGTAGTGGCTAAACTGACTGGCTGCGGTTTAGGACTACTATGGCTTTCCTGACTGATGACTTTTCGCAATTTTCTCAAATAATCGGACTTTAACTCAGGGTTTTCTACTCGGCTTATCAGGTCGATTAATAACTCTTCTTGTTCTTCCTGTTTTGTAAGAACAAAAATAGATTTTAATCTATTACAGCATTTATCTGTGCAACCAAATTGTATATCAGGGGAACTAGGCTGAGAATCTGAAGATTGTTCAGAATCATACCCAGAACTGGCAACTAAGGTTTCGGGGCTGCTAGTTTCAGAGTCTCGCAACTCTAAAACTTGGATCAACTTTTCTCTTTCAGCTTCTGAGATCTGCAACTGCTTAATGGCATCTTTAACTTTGCACTCAGAGGCATAATGACCAAATTTTTGACATTTAAAACATTTAACTTTGGACTTATCGGTTTTGGGTCGACTTTTCTGGGCTTTTCTGGGGGCTTTAGACCAATTTTTTCTTTTAAAACTTTTCTTTTTCTTATAAAACTCATTGTCACTTTTAACTGCAAAATGTTTTCTTTTAGAGGAAAACCGGCGTTTCCTAAGGTGACTTGGCTTAGACTTGTTTCTTCTAGAGGGCGGCAAACTACTGAGACCATACTGTTCACAGAAGTTTCCTAACTCATACTTGGCTGAATTCCTATCGGACTGTATTTGTTTTCCGATTTTGTAATCAACACACATTTTCATGCCAACTTGATTAATTGTGCTTACAATGTTACCATAAGTTAAACTATCCCAATCAATATGACCTAATTCATTACTGAGGGTAGTTCTGATCTTATGGGCAAATAGGTTTGGTAAACCATTAACAAATTTCTCTTTCCAGAATGGTTGGTTACTATCGTCTCTAAGCATGACTCTAGAGATGAAGACATCCTTATACCATCTGAAATCGGACAACTTTGGGCATCTAAGATTACTCAACTGGTCATGGATCCTAGCAGTTTGATTACTAGGGGTTCCTATGAAGTGGTCGATTATGGTGTAAAACAGGGTGTTGACACCGTCTTCTATACCTTGACCTATTCGTTCGTCAAAGATAGGGTGACCGTCATCATTAAGTTTTACAGCAAAGGTTATACGGCTTTTAGACTCAGGACTCAGATGTTTATCCCACCAACTTCTGAGAGTACCGGTGAAACCAGTGACTAACAGAGGGACAATTTCAGACTGTCTGAAACTGTGATTGGTGATATAACTATTGGCAACCATAGACATATGTTGTAACTTATTGAGGATCTCTTGCTCAGAGAGACCATCAATATTCCATTCATACAATTTGTCGGAAGAAACAGAGAACTGGGTCTGCAGGTTTCTTTCTTCAAATTGAATGTCAGGAGGTGTTGGTCTGGGATACCAATTTTTGGTCAGACTACTGGGGCTGACAAACTTTTCTAATTTCTTAACTTTGGGTTCAACTTGGATTTCTAAAGTTTGAAAGGCTTTTTCAATTTTAGAAATATTGCTTACTTCTGAAGACTCAGACTCAGAGGTATTTTCTACTGCAAAGGCATCTAGTGTTTTAAGACCAGATTTCTCAGTTTTTTCAACTTTGGCAGGGGTCAACTGGGCTAACATGTCTTCTATTTTCTTCATTGTTGGGGTGATCTTAAGAGTCGGGCTAGACCTAAGATCCTGGAACTGGACAATTGGTTTTTCAACTTTCTTTTTAGACTCTACGTCTGTAGAACCTAACTTATCAATTTTAGTTTCTATTGTATCCAACTGTTTTCCTATAACGATTAGACTCTGGTTGGTATAATTATTTTGCTCAAGAATTCTTCTATTACTGTCACTACTTTCAAATGTTTTGAAAGGAGTAGCAGGAATAAGAGTATCTTTATGCTCAATAATTATGGTTTCTACTGGAGGATGGCTAGACTATATATATATATATATATATATAGTCCTAATCTTTTGGACCACAGGAGTCCAAGAGATTGTGGTCACTCACCGTTCACTCAATCTTGAAGTCCTTTTAAGAATAATTGTATATATATATACAGTCCCGATCTCTTGGACCACAGGAGTCCAAGAGATCAGGATTGTATATATATATACAATTATTCTTTTATTCGGATGTTTACACGTTATTATCGTGCAGATGAAATTATAAACATTGAGAAAAGCAGGGAAGGATGGTAGAAAATACATAGCGTCCACATGATAATAACGTCTGGACTTTAGTGGATGGGAAGAGCTTATAAAAGTACATGTGTATGCAATCTGGACTTTGGTGGGTTTTTTAAAAGTCCATAAAATTTCAATTGTATTCAATTATAAATTTTTTGAAGTATAAAAATTCATATGCATTTTAAAAGTCCGTGATTTTGAAGGAATTTATGAAGTAGTTGATTTTAAGGGTATGCTTTAGCCCACAACAAATCCAGCCTTCCCTCACAGATTGGTGGATTTCAGAAAGGGAGCTTCTATAGTGAGTGGAAAGTTATAAGGGGTGTTTTTGAGGGGTATGTAAGAGCCGTTGGATTTCATCCAACGGTGAGTTTTTAAAAGAGGGTGCATGTAGAATCGGGTTGAAATCTAACCCGTTAGAAACCCAACTTCAGTTGAAGATCTTCCCCTCTTTCCCTCTCTGTGAAAAACTCAAGAACACAATCCTCTCTTTTTGAATGTAAAGCAAACCCACAATTAGAAGGATCCAAATCTCCCAAACCTTATAGTTGTTGCCCTGTTTTGATTCTATGGGTCAAGTGAAAACCCCTTCTCTTTTTCATTCAGCTGACAAGATTCCAGATGAAAGCAAAGTAGCATATCTCTTTCTGTAGCTAGACGCCGCAGCAGCAGTTGTTCCTCGATTTTGATAGAGATGGAGTCTCAAATACCAAAGAGTCTTCTGTAATGTCCACTACATTCTCTCAAGCTGACTGACTTCAGAGCTCCCGATTGATTTTGAGAGGTAAGTTCACTTGCTGGATTGATTTTATTGGGTTTGGTTTATTTTTTGTGAGGGTGGGAAATTCGTCATTTGTGGCATCAATAATGCGTCATTTTTGGAATCAATAATGTGTCATTTCCTTATGAATATTCAATATACTTAGTTGATTGTTTTTGGTGGGGGTGGAAAATTATGAAATGTAGGTAAAAGATCCTAAACTTAGGCTTAATGACATTAGGAGTAAGCATTTGGAGAGGATATTTGATGAAGTTCTGTAATTGGTGGTTTGAATTACATTTGTGTTCTTAGTTGAACATGTTGGTTCTAATGTTATTTTTTCCAGATTATTTCACAAGAGATGACGTAACTATTATTAAATTTTGCTTGCGTTTTGTGTAATCGGAAGTTAGGCTATGCGTATTTTGTGTCAATTTGGGTAATGTTTTGTGTAAGTGGAATGCATTGATATGTTGTGATGCAGTAATGACTGATTAATGAATTAATATTTGCTATGCAGTAATATAGAAGTGGATCAATAATATACGTAGATAAAATGTCTGGGGGCTCAGAGAGTGATGAATGTGCAACAGCTAATGGGAGGGTTTATATTCCTGAAGTAAGAAATGAGGAAACACCAGCAGTTGGGATGAAGGTCGACTCGCTTGACCTCGTTTACAATTTCTATAATAGATATGCATTCTTGGCTGGCTTTGGTATTCGACTTCATTCCAGCTTTTGGGGGAAAAATAAGAAAGAGATTTTGAGGAAAGAATTTGTATGTTACAAACAAGGTGCATACATGAGAGATGAAACTCGGGAGAGAAAAAGATAACGGGGAATAAGTAAATGCAATTGCAAAGCTAAGATTGTGGTTGTGAAGACAAATGGGAGCAAGAAGTATACCATCTCTATTTTTGCAGAGGGACACAATCATAAGATGACACCCTTAGAAAGAATGCATTTATTGAGATCACACTGTCATATTTCAGACTCTACAAAAGTACTCACAAAACAGTTGGGTTCAATTAATATTCCCATTCATCAGAAGGTAAGTATTTTCGAGGTGCAATCCGGAGGAATGGATAAAATCAGTTTTATCAAAAAAGATATCTACAATCTTGAATGTAGTGTGAATGTGAAGCTGAGGAACCACGATGTTGAACTAGTGACCGAGTATTTTATGGCTGAACAGAAAAAAAATGAGGCTTTTTATTTCAAGATTGAGGGAGATGGCCATGATAGGTTTAGTCGATGTTTTTGGGTAGATGCAACTTCTAGACGGGCGTATGGGTTTTATGGAGATGTTGTTGTATTCGATACCACATTCAACATGAATCGATACGACTTGACATTTGCACCAATGTTGGGAGTTAATAACCATGGTCAGACAATTGTCTTAGCATGCGCATTTTTGAGCAAGGAAACGACTGAGTCGTTTGTTTGGATGTTTGAGGAGTTTAAGAAAGCCATGCCAGGTGGCGAACCTAAAATGATCATTACAGATCAAGATGCGGCAATGGCCATAGCGATTTCAATAGCCTTCCCGACTACATTTCATCGACTTTGCATATGGCACATCACATCAAAGTTCTCTGTTAAGTTACCACATTCTGCTTATAAGGAGTATTGGCGTGAATTTCAGGAAGCCATATGGGATACTGACAATAAGGATGAGTTTGATGCAAAATGGAATATTGTGGTTATAAAGGCTGGTTTGACTGACCATCCATGGCTAAGTTCAATGTTTGATTTAAGGGAATCTTGGGTTCCAGCCTACGCACGACAATTTTTTGCCGCTGGAATGTCAAGCAGCCAAAGAGCAGAAGGTTCTCATGGTTTTTTCAAGCAATACATATCAAGGAGAAATTCGTTGATGGATTTCATAATACGATTTGAGAGGGCACTTTCTCATCAACGTGAAAAAGAGTTAGTTGCTGATCACGTAGATGCATTTGAAGTGGCTCAATGTATTCTACCGATGCCAATGAACAAACAAATGGCTACCTTGTACACAAGGACAATGTTTCAAAAGTTTGAGCAAGAACTAATACAAAGTACAGCATATTTCCTAGAGCTCAAAACAGAGGATGCTTCTAAAGTTGTCTTTAACGTGAGCGAAAGGAAAAATTGGGAAACAAGAGTGGCAGAAGTCGTATATGTCAAAGATTCTGACCACGCATCGTGTAGCTGCAAAAGATTTAAATTTGTTGGAATTATTTACAAGCACATCCTAGCATTGTTCAGAAGGGACCAGATTGAATATATGCCCGATAAATATATTTTGAAGAGGTGGAAGAAAACTGCGAAATCTAGATTGGTGTCAGATGCAAATGGCAACGAAATTAAAGACTGTGCAGATCCTGGTCTTTTAATAAAGCGGTGTACAATGTCTCGACTTGCTTCAGATGTGGTTGATGATGCATTAATGAGTGACGTAGGATGTGAGCTACTGTCAGAGACTCTAAAAAGTTTGCAGGTGAAGTTGAAGTTGTTGAAGGATGGACCAAGTAATAACGAAGTTGGAGGGTCCAGCTCTCAAACACAATATATGAAAGACCCTAAGAGAGTGAGGTGCAAAGGAAGGTCGAAAGGAGTAACGGGAGCAAAGGAAAAGGCAATGAAGCGAGGGATTAGACACTGTCGAGAGTGTGGACACATTGGTCATGATAGAAGACAATGCCCAAGAAATTTGAACACACCGTAAGATGCTAACACTATTTATAATAACATCTAAAATTTGAATAAGGAAATTTTTTATGTGCTTGTGTTTGATGTTTATGCAGGACATCACCATCGAACAATGACGAATCAACTCCAATAGATCGTAGTGATCCATTATTCGACGAATTTGACAGGATGCACGGACCAACTGAATGATTTATGTTTCTATTAGATGAAATCTGGTTGTTATGAAGATTAATGATCAGGTGAAGTTTTATAGATTCAGTTTTTGATTATTATTGTTTTTTTGTTCATGTCCACCGATGAGGTCTTACTATGTCCACTGGTAATTGAAATGAAAATTTGCTTGGTTTCATTCTTGCATGAAATTTGGACACATGTTAATTTTACGTCTTCTCCCTATTTAGAAATTTTCATAGACATTTGATAAAGTATGAAATTTTGAGTTATTTGAAGAAGCAATGACTTTTACCATGTAAATGGGTAGTTTATGGTGAATTATGTTTTAACAAAGATTCATTGATTATATCACAGGCTAATGCAGCATTTCCAGCAGCCAGCTGTTGTTTCCATTACCAGTAATGATTTCCAGCAATACCCACTTTTTCCGACTGGTTATTAGGGGCACGATTTTGTAAACATTTGTAATTGAAGGATACTTGAAGCACTTTGTTGGAACAGAGCGAATAGAAAGCAGCGTGTAAAAAAGAAAAAGTACATTGCAGCTAATTACATTTCGAACGGTTGGAGAATATTAAAGGGTACACGAACTTACATAACTACTCATAATTCCACACACAAAAGAAAATTTGATTGCAAAACATATTATGTGCTCCCTCTTAGCAATACCACGATCTCCCCAACCAACTGAACAACTGTAGCCACAATCACTCGGTCGTATTGGTCAGCTTCTTCTTAGCAGGTCTCACATGCTTATGGTCACTCATGTCCCTAGTGATATAGACGAAATAAATCTTCAACAATATTTGGAATTTTATTATATATAAATAAACCATAAACCATTCACTAAACAATGTATAGCACATGTTATGTTACTTATGACTCACGTGTCAGTTTTTTTTTTAGAAAAAGTACGCCAGCTCTTTAATGTGAATGGGCATGATAATGAGACTTTACTGATTCCCAGCTTGCTGTGATATTCACTGCTTATTGAATAATATTTCGATATTTGCAAAATATAATGTTAGACAGAAGGAACACATGATGACTTGCAATACATAGTCCCAATAATTATATATGAAGCAAATGAAACTGATATTTATGTTTTATTGAAATGAAAATGACATTAAGGGAATATACTTCTAATTTGTGCAATACCACGATCACCTTCAACCAACTGAACAGCGGTAGCCGCAATCACTTAGTCGTATCGGTCGGCTTCTTCCGAGCAGCTTTGACGTGCTTATACTCATTCATGTCACCACCATCGTCTAGTATCTCTCTCACAGCATCAGGGGAGACATAGTTCCAATCATAACTTGTATGAGTAGTTGCCGCAAATGCTCGGAATTTGTCGAATCCTTCGTTGAATGCCAACTTCAGTTCACTATGGTGCTCTTCGCATCACATATGGTTCATCAAACAACCTTTAATTTCATTATTCATTACTGTATCCAACTCCACAGCTTTCAGCTTCCTTTTATGACTCAGCTTCAAGTACTTGTTCTTTTGGGAGAATGCTTTGTTCACTCTAATATTAAGATCAGCCAAAATTCCCTCGTCTTCAACACATTTCTCGTGCCATGAATTGATCAGTCTGGAATTATAATCCAGCTTGCCACTGACTGCATGTATTGCCTCTAATGGATCATCGGAGTCCCCCACACTCCCAAATGATGTTGAAAAAGGAAGGGGTCGGTGAGTACAATATGGAAATAGAACCTGCGACTCCAATTTGTCATCTTCGATTGTGTTGTTGGCGCCTGAAGAGGTTGACATGCTTGAATAATCCTCTTTGTTTTGGGAGGATGAGGATTGCATATGCAATTTCGTTTGAGAAAGGGAACATAGGTTTATAGACCAACATACCAAAGCTTGTGTGTAGTCAACATATGTACTTTTTTTCAATTTTTAAAAAAAGAGGTGTCAGGTTTTGCTTTTCAAGCATGTCAACCTCACACTCTCCTTACACCACTGATAGTGGTTGAAAGAAACTCAATGGATGTGACATCTAGTTAGTGAACTCAACCAAACTAGTTAGGATTAAACTTAGATTGTATCAGACCAAAAAATAATTTATACATTGTCAACCAAATATTTTTTGGCGGGAACCTTTTTATTGGTATTACTATCACCCCTTTCATAGAAATTCTCCTTCCACACAAGACTCACTCCTCCACCGAATCTGTCTCCATCTACTGAAACTCTCTCCTCCATAGAAACTCACTCCCCCCATAGAATGGATTTACTAACCAAGTTTGATGTGAGCATAATAAACACCCCTCCAAACAAAGACCTCCTTTGAAACGCAAGTGAGTCACCAGACAAGCAATGTCACATTCCTAGACAGAATGACCATTTTGTTGGAAGTTTTGAGTCTGAAAGTGTTCTTGCTTTTTGGAAGGAGAGGCATCTTCAACTTGGTGATGAAATCCAAAGGGCAAAGGCACGTTTGGAATTTGTTGAAGGCCAAATTGAAGATGACAAAAGGCAGGCCAATCTGGATAGGGCGAAGTTGCAGCGCATGAAGCGTAGACACAAACGACTTCGGAGTGTAGCTGTTCAAAAATACAAGAACTCATCTAATGCAGTGGAGTCAAAGAAGTGTGTGATGCAAGCTGGATTCGACTACTTTCGATCCTATGCAAAACTCGTCGTACCCGGGTTTGATTGGTCATCTATTACCGTTTCCGACGTTAACAAATATACTCAGCAAGGGAAGTAACCATTTTGGTTCTCGTGTTTGAGCAGAGGCAAATCAGTGGAATTGGAATTTTCGTTAAACTCTGCTTCAAACCTATGATGCTTACTACTATGGAAGATTTCAACCTTAATATTTTGATGTCTTTAATTACGATAACACAAGATGCAAAGAGCCCATCTACTTCAGCCATATGTTGCTGCCATGTCCATTTTTTTTTTGTCACGTATCAGATTTGGACATGGTTGCATCATATGCAATGTTGCCTTTATTTATTATATGTTAGGACAATGTTTATGGAAAAGCATTTGTGAGTACGTTTGTGACAAGGTTATGGAATTATTATGTACCATTTATATATTATTTTTTGTATTGGTTCATCTCCTACTATTTCTTTCTTTCTTTATATTATATGTTTGTGGAATCCCTCTCAAAGTTAACATATACTGTGAAAAAAATGCAAACTGAATATATAATCACTCATATAGACTAGGACAAATATTCACTAATATTTTAAAATTGCTTCACTTGTGTGAGGTTTTTCAGAAAAAGTATGGCATTATTTTATGTGATTGGACATGATAGAAGATATATTACTGATTCCCAATGCGGCGTCATATGGACAACTTATTGAATACCTCTGACGTGTTAAAAACTCTAGGTGTAGTTGCATGTGGACAACTTATTGAATACCTATGACGTGTTCAAAACTCTAGGTGCAGTTGCATGCGGACAACTTATTGAATACTTCTGAGGTGTTGAAAGCTCTAGGCGTAGTTGCAATGATGGCTTCAAAGCATGTGCAATTATTATATATGTACATTATTATAAGCCACATATTATTTTATATAGGGAAACTAATTCTTGTATTATTACAAATTATATAACGAATATTAAGGAAATATACTTGTTAAAGTGAATTAAGGTTAAGAGGAAAGTAAGTTATGTAAAAATAATTTGGATTTTTTAATTGCGAAACGGATGATTTATAGGTTCCCCTAGTTTTATAACGTCACAAGGAGGCCGGAGTAATTTTCGGGGCATTTTTAGGATTTTCCTACTATTTATTACCTATTTTCAAAGATTTTTGCACTAAAAAAGCAAAAATAATTGTCAGAGGACACCTGGCGCGATCTCAGCCCGTCACATTTCACCACTTGCACAAGTGTACGTCAATCAATATGGCCACATCCTCGCCTTTTACCCTAAATTATTATTTTATTACTTTTCCTTAGAAAATTCATAACTAAATACACAAAAATTAGAGAAATGATCCGAAAATTGCTACGAACTCATTGACACTCCATCTCCCTTGCTGAATTCTCCGATTCATTGTTACGCATTTTAAAAAATTATTTTGAACATTAACGGGAGATGCTTGTTGAAGTAGGTTATTGAAGTTTAAGTTAACAAACATATATACTTAGTGTTAATAGGAAAGTGAGTTATGTAAAATAATTTGGATTTTTTCATTGCAAAACGGATGATTTATAGGTTCCCATAGTTTTATAACGTCACAAGGAGGCTGGAGTAATTTTCGAGGCATTTTTAGGATTTTCCTACTATTTATTACCTATTTTCACAGATTTTTGCACTAAAAAAACCAAAATAATTGCAAGAGGACACCTGGCGCGATCTCAACCCGTCACCTTTCACCACTTGCACAAGTGTACGTCAGTCAACATGGCCACTTCCTTGCATTTTATCATAAATTATTATTTTATTACTTTTTCTTGAAAAATTCATAACTAAATACACAAAAATCCCAATAATGTTCCGAAAATTGCTACGAACTTATTGAGATTTCAGCTTCCTACTGAATTCCCTGTTTCATGGTTATGCTACATTAGTATTTTATTATTATTTATCCTAAATTAATTGAATTATTATGATATTACTTTTTAGGCTATCCATTTGTTAATTATATTTACTCCAACTTTTTTATTAATTTTTATTTTCCGTGCGAATAGGCCATTTCTGGTGCTAATCGGTTTCTCTCTTCTTTAATTTGCTAATTTTTTAATTTTTTATACAAGTCATCCATTGTACAACATCAGGAAAAAATTATTCAACGTCATTCACTCCATATAAGTTTTGCTTAAGAAACGTGTAACCAAATCATTTGGGATATGCTAAGTGGGAAAATGTCATTCCCAAGCACTGGTGAAAAGACACCTATTTACTCCATGCATGACCTTTCGTTTACCAAATATGAAGATTGCAGTTGTGCAAAATATCTGTGTCAGTAAAATGTCATTCATAGCCGTCTATGATGTTAGTAATAATTCCGCTATATAATATATATTATACATTTATATATAAAACGGTTTATGACAGCACAAACACCAGACAAAATAGATTAAAACCCAACATTTAGACAACATTTGTACAACGTAGCCAGCCAACCTAGAACTGAAGAGAAGTAAGTCCACAATGCATAAAAATCATAAAAACATACTACAACTAATTAAAAGGGTATGGATTCACTCGCACAACATACGCACGCATCACCTTGAACCAAAAAATACTCTCACGGTGCCATTTGCATCGATTGCAACAAGTCCAGAAGGCATGATTTATCTTTTCTTCACTAGGCCAGCCTTGAATAACAAAATACCATTCATTGTTGTTACAAGCGCTGCAGTGATTGAACTTAATCTTCCCATAGTCAAACATATCTAGGATATGTCTTGCAACTATTGGTCCGCTTAATCTTCGTGTCAAAGCATTCTTGGTTCCTTTCATATCAATGTTGTTACGTTGATTCAAAGAACCCAAGAATTCTAATGCATCCTCTTTTGACTGACCAATTCCGGACATACCAAGTAGTCCAACTACATATGCCGCTTCCATATGGCCTGCCGTGGCTGCAATGCGCATCCCATACAACGCTTCCACGTTACCCTGCGTGAAAAAAACTTCGAATGCTTCTCTAAATATCGACTCAGGGTTATCGCAAGCCCTGCATTGTTGCAAGAAATGCTGGACCGTAGGTCTGGCACGGTACTAGCTAGGATGGTCTGGGTACTTTGCCATTGAAATGGTGTTCCACACTTGTGGACTGTTTGCCAAAGTATGGAACAATGGGCACACAGATGCCATACGAAAGAGATCTTCCGATGATTGGGTTGCCACGTATAACATCACTTTAAACCAAGCTAACTCCGGGATGAAGGCTTGGGGCATATCCAAATGGAGATGCTTCCTTCTCTTTCCTCCGACTGTAGTGAAATGTTTCGAATTCATTGAAATGTTTTTGGAATGGAACGATTTGAGGAGTGGCAGAGGAGAGAAATGAGAATATTTGGGGTACACGTTTTGTTGTAGCCTCTGTTTATAGTGTTTTGAAAAGGTGTTTTCAGTTGGGGTTTTTCCAAGTTGACCGTTTTTAAAGAAACTGAACCCAACACCCTAAAACTGAAGACAAAAAAAGGGAAAACGTCATAATATTGCATAGAGAGTCAGACAGTCAAAAAGTCAATTAATAACCTATTTGCATAGCCATTTTTGGGATTTTCCCGCTATCAAATTCATTGATACAAATGTGATGGATTACTGACTAGTGACAGAAGGTCCCATCATATACTTTTTCATTTTCCCACACCCAACTACCCCTAGTAATGTTATTAAAATGGAACCAATAATGATGGATTCTTATCCAACTAGTTGCCTTAATGAAATATAAATAAAATAATAAATTTCAAGCTGTGTCCCCTCAATTTTCAGATTAATATTTGGTAGTGAAATATTATATTGCTTTTCGGGGTAAAAGATGTCACAATTCTGACGGTACAGGTGTCCAGATCGTGACCAACCCACCCACACACAGAAAAGAAGGATATAATTCAATTTGGGCAGAGATGAGAGAGAGCTGAGTGAGAAGTTTAGGGTTATGAGTGAAGGGGTATGACTGAGAACTATGAGTGAGAAGGTATGAGTCCGAAGAGGTTTCAGTGAGAAGATCTGAGTGAGAAGAGGTACAACTGAGAAGATTCAACATGTCTTCGTCTTCATCTCCCGCTCAAACAAAGAGGTGTCAGTATTGTGGAGCTACAATGGTGCTTCGGGTTTCAAAATCAGACAAAAATCGAGGGAAGCCATTTTGGAAGTGTCTAACCTCCTATGTAAGTTTTCATTTCAAGAATATGTATGTGGGTCAAAAAAAACCTATGTCTAACTCTGACATAATTATTTTGCATATATGATGCCTGCAATTAGGGAGCCACCAGTTGCAATGGATTCGAATGGGTTGATGTAACCTTCGCTGAAGCAGAACATCAAGCTGACACGTATGATGCTACAGTGCTGAATATGCTGAAGTCCATTAAGGACTTGGTATTAGTTTTATTAGTTGTATCAATTGTTATATTATTTGTTCGTTTAATGATCATTTAAGTGCACGGTTTCAAAGATTGTGAAAGTTCTCCCCAAAAAGACATGTTGCACGCACCACCAATGAGTTTTCAAACTCATTTTGTAATATTTGTTCTTGAAATAGGTGGATTGGCATTGAATTTAAACAAAAGCATTTATTTGTTTGAAACCCAGCAAAAACTTTCCAAGACTTACTTTAAAAAAAGAAAATCATACGAAGACGATAAAATCACAATACAGGGTCAATACGATGCAATAACAAGACAATACAATTTTTTTGAAAATTGCATAATTATTTAGTGTATATAGATTGTTTATTTGCGTATACTTAAAGTTTATTGATTGTTTACTGCATATAAATCGCATGATATTGAATGTTTATTGAAGGTTTATTGATTTTTTACTGCATGTATTTCGCATGTTATTGCTCCGATATTGAATGTTTATTGAAAGTTTATTGATTGTTTACATGTTTATTGAAGGTTTATTGATTATTAAATCCATGTATTTCACATATTATTGAATCGATATTGAATATTTATTGATTGTTTACATGTTTATTGATTGTTAACTGCATGTATTTCGCATGTTATTGAACCGATATTGAATGGTTATTGAAGGTTTATTGATTGTTTGCTCAATGTATATCGAATGTTATTGCTCCAATATTAGATGTTTATTGGGGGCACAAGTACCACTCAAGTAAGATTTAAGGGGGGAAACAGACCTTATTCTTTCTTTTAGTAGGAAGACAACTGTTAAGTTTAATTTCCTATTGAATACGACTTCCTTATGGTTGGTGTAATTGGGGACTGATGTATATTGCATGTCTATTGTGTGTATATTGCATGTCTATTGTGTGTATATTGAATATCTATTGTGTGTATATTGTTTGTCTGTTGTGTGTATATTGCTTGTCTGTTGCCTGTGTATTGTCGTTTATTTCCTTCGTAAGCAATAAACAATCAATACACATACAATAAATATAAGATATACACGCAATAGAGAAGCAATATAGACGCAACAGACATGCAATATAGATGCACCAATATACATTACTTTTATGTTACTGAGCTGCCCAAAACCAATAAAAAAAAATCAACGAATTTATTAACCGATTATAAAGAAGAGAAGGATTCAAACCCGAGGGGCGGTATGGAGCCAATAGGGAGTTTTTATAGCATTGCACCTGGAGATATTTTTTCATGTATTTCTATAAAGAAGGCATGGTTGAATAAAACATTGGAGGCGAGGCCATAGCCGCTGATTATGTACCTTATTAAGATGCAACCCATTGCGATTAATGGTGGCTTGCATAAACGATGACATATCACTTTGCAATGATGTAATACACTTAAAAAGCCATCTTCAAATCCCAATTCACACAATGCAGTCTTTAAATCCCAATTCAATGCAGTTTGGTTAAGGTTATGTAAATGTCGTGAAGGAGTTAGGCTAATATTACACAGAAGTTTGTTTCATTAAATAAAAAAATACTTTACGGAACCATAGGCACATTCTATGTATGGGAATGACATGTGTCTAACTTCAAAAACTCATCTGCCTATCCATTTAGATTGCCTACGTGCAATAGATTTACAGATCCATTTACTTTTCTCCTCACCAAGCCTCAGCATCTCCATTTCAGTTTCTTCATTTTTCTGTCTATGCTCTGCATCCAACTCCATATACATTTAGGACAATATCAGAATAAACGTAGCGTAGTATCACACTAATCAAAATAAAAGCATGCATCCGCTATAATATTTGCCACTATTTTGGTTCTAATTGTTATTGTCCAATAACTTAAACCTCAATTTATGTACAAAAATACACTAAGATTGAGAAAGACGAAGAAGAATAGAGGAGCAGAGGTAGAATTCGAAAAGGACCCGTAGGTCTCTATTGTGTATTTACATGAGTTTGAAATTGGACATTCCCAAAACCTATTTAATCATCATGTACCTAAACCAAGTTCAACCCATATCATGGCATGTAAGCATCTCCCCGTGTTATCTCTGCAGCCAGTTTCAACCGAAAAAGGGCATGTTCTGCGATGTGCAAGTAGCTAACGGAATCTCAGCGCTCAAAAGCTCAATGTACTTCAACATGAACATGCCACAATCGCCTCTGAAGCAAAACAAGAACTCAATCAATTCAACTAATGACATTATAACGTAATTGACAATTTAAAGTAATAAAATTAAATAAAAAGTTGTGCTTACTGATTAGACTGTTGTGGAACATCCACACGCTCTATTGGCCACGGACACCACCAATCTCGGCTGCAATTGTTTGCGTAAACGCCTTCTTCATAAAAGTCGATGGTGTTGAGAAGATTTGGAATCGTAATTGAAAGCGGGGCGGGTTCTTCCTTTAAGATCTCATCTGGAATAAGTGAAACCTTTGACTCGTACACATTGATTTCACACAAAACCAGATCAATCATTACAGCCACCCAATGCTTGTACTTCGTCAACATACAAGGGGCATACACCTTATATGCGTTCTGCCAATCCATCCCACACGCCGGAACCTTGCCATTTACAACGTTCAGTAAACTGTTTCTAATTTTCCACCCAACCTGCTCTTTTTTTTTTATTATCCGCAAAGCAAGTACGAATATGATTCTGTCAAATAGAAAACAATCAATAGTTAAACACCTCCACAAAGCAAGTATGGATAATTTGTAATTATTAACAGCACTTGGTCAAGGCCCATGACATATCATAAAAAATACATCGGTCGTTGTCCAGTCCGATATTTCTACTTCCTCCAACTCTTGTTGTCGCTTCCGGATGAGATACAACCCCAAATCAATGTGCTGCAACATGTTTTTCTTGTCAATCTCATAATCTATGTACATTAAAACAAATGCATAATCAATTAAACTTACATCTCCTTTCAGCCAACCATCAGCTTTGACGAGGGAAGCGAAGAATTCAATATCAGCTTCCACGTTGCCAAATTGCATCACCAAACTATGAATATAAAAAAGTTTTAGAACACAACAATTAAAAAATATATACACTCATGCCTTCTATCTCAAAAAACAAGGGACTTACTTTGGGTTATTGCGCCATTCCCAACAAAGTTTTAGCAATTTCACCAGATCATCATGCGGAATCGCCTTCATTAGGTCTAACGTCTGAAGTCCGGTTGTCTCTGCCAGAGTTTTTGGAACCAATTCACTACCTTCAATGATCTTCCACATAGGAATGATCCTCTTCCTCTTCCGTAATTGGACCCCTTGTTCCACAGCTTTACCTTTATCATTCAACCAAATGTTCAACTGAGATAGCACAGCTGTAGGTTGATCCAAATCAATGTCCCCGACAGTAAACTTAACCTTTGTCCCCTCCGTGCTCTCGCCAATGTCATCGCCAAGCAACATAACTTCATTATCTTCTTTCTCACATTGGTTTCTTTGCACTTCCTTTTCCTCACTGTTTGCCTTTTCACTTCCTTACCCTCCCTTCTTTTTCTTTGCGGATCCTCTCCCTCACTGCTTTTTCTTTGCAGTTCCTCTCCCTTACTGCTTTTTCTTTGCAGTTCCTCTCCCTTACTGCTTTTTCTTTTCACTTCCTCTCCCTCACTGCTCTTTCTTTGCGCTTCCTCTCCCTTGCTGCTTTTTATTTTCACTTGCTCTCCTTCACTTCTTTTCCTTTGAGCTTCCTCTACCTCACTTGGTTTTCCTTACACTTCACCCCCTTCAATCCCCTCCTCTTCCTTTTCCTCTCCCTCATTTCTATTACTTGGCCCTTCACCCCCTTCAATCCCTTCATCTTCCTTTTCCTCTCCCTCATTTCTGTTACTTGGCCCTTCATCCCATTGAATGTCATCCATTTCCTCACTTCCCTTAAATAGATGTGAGATGACACAACGATTTGTCCTCTCTTTCAGTAAAGCTAGGTCCCTCCTTACTTCCTTCTCAAACTGAGGACCTAAACAGTGGTCCAAAAGTTTTTCCATCCGTATGACCTTTAACTCAAGGACGTCTTTTTCCCGCTTTACTTGAAACAACTCAGACCTCAACAAGCTTACCACCTTGTTCAACTCATCAAGGTCAGCACATGAAGAAGGAATTGACTCTGCCGAGACAACAGCAGGGCGATACTGTGGCCAACTCCAATATGGTTGTCTCATTTCCTCTTCACTCGGACATAGCGCTCGCAACTGAACTGACTGTTTTAGAATACAGACAAGAGTCATATTCAATCATTCTACTTCATAATTTCATTGAATCTTATAAATAGTTCTAAGGGCTGCAAACCAAACCTCTTTGCTCTGGAAAAAATAATTGTTCAACTTTCTCATCTCGGGAACAGACGTAGTAGTTCTCCATGGCAAAATACGCGGGACAGCTGTTGGATCAACAACCTTGCAGTAATTCAAGTCCGCCATTCTAGGAATTAATTCATATACCCAAATCTACACAATTTACAGGACAAAAGTCATTATTTAATTTTAAAGTCCACAAAACATAATTGACATGAACATTATTACCATGTACCTGGAAAGCATACGTGAAACCTTTAAAACTTCATCCATCCCTTTGCGCTTCACCATGCTTATCCTTCTTGCCCTTCTCATTTCTCCGGCTTATTCCCGTTACCTTACTTTTCCCCTTCCCTCTTCCCTCTTCATTTTCAGAGCTTTTTACATACTTTGTTGGTGCAGAAAATAGACTGTCTTGGGTTTTGTCAAAGGACACCGAACCCCACGGATACCTGTTGAACGCATCCAAGTCCTTTACAAGGGTCAGGTAATTTAGATTGATGTTCAAATGTTTGTCCCTTCCCAAAACCACTAACTCAGCAAAGTAAACAAGAGCTAGCTTGTAGATGTCATCTTCGTCTGTGCACCTCAGAATGCTTCTTCTAAGGCATTACATGTAATTCCTTCGTCTATAAAATATCTTTTCTGAAGTCTAATTTCATCACTCTCTCCACTGGAAACTTCAGGCACTTCCCCAAAACGAAGCCCTGTGATCAAACAAAAATCCTGACGAGTGAACTGAGCAACGTCACACCCTATTAAGAAACTCAGTCCATCCAAGTCTTTCACACCCTGCCCCTCTACTCTACGCAACACAACCCCATGCACAATCTGCCCGCTAAACTGAATCTTATCTATATTTAGAAGATGGCCAAAGCATGATGTCTTGAATTGTTCTAATTGTTCCGCACTCAACTTCGCTCGAATTGCAGCTAGAGATGAATTTGCATGTGAGCAGTTGTTCACCCGTGACGAATATGCCTCTGACTCTGGCCATACCAGCTCCACGTTGGATCCCATTTCCTGAAATATAAGATGAAATAACGTGAACACATATACTACCACGTATTTGCACAATCACATTAGTATTTACACAACTAGTCAACCAGGCATATTATAAATTTTACAAAGTACATGAGCATAGGGATTACTGATCACAGGCTTTAACATCATCAAAGCAATATGACAAATTTTGTGCAAATACTTGTTAATGCAATGATTATGTGAATTACAAATAATTTCATGTGTTTTATTTATGGATCCAAACTCTAATCAATGGTTGATGCATGAGTAAGTATGAGTGCAATCTAGGCAAGTTCTGCACTTCACACACATGACAATTATTGTCATCTCATACACAACACAAAATAAATAAATCAGAAATATAGTGGAAGGAAGCAAAGCAAAGCATCTATTCTGCTATCTGCTTGCTAAGCAATTGCCACATCCTTCTTTCTTTCTAGCTTTTTCTTCAGTCAGCCACAATCGTCATAGATCAACCTTTATTTCAAATGCTTTGCACTTTTATTCATGAGTTTATTATTATCTGTTCTCATTTCTCATAGGCAAATTTAGTAACAAATGAAATAACATTTATTTCAAAAAATATATAAATTCTAGCGCCAGAGAGGTACTCTGCACTCTGCACTGCTTCAAATGTGGAAGGTTTTGAGGGCCTCCTCCAATTCAACACCATTATCTTATTCATATCATTACTAACATGTTATTGAGATGTTATTGACATGTGATTCACTTGATTTTCATTCATTTTTTAACTTATACCCAAGCAAAAATTAACATGCAAGACTAGGACAAAGAAGAGATGCCAAATCCAACAACATTGATGGTACAAATTGGGGAAAACCGTTACTCTAACCCTAAACTCAAATTCCATAAATTACTCATCAAATGCTTTGCACTTCTATTCATGAGTTTATTATTATTATCTGTTCTCATGTTTCTCAGGCAAATTTAGTAACAAAGGAAATCATATTTATTTCAAAAAATATATATATTCTAGCGCCAGAGAGATAATCTGCACTATGCACTGCTTCAAATGTGGAAGGTTTTGAGAGCCTCCTCCAATTCAACACCATTATCTTATTCACATCATTATTGACATGTTATTCACTTGTTATTGACTTGATTTTCATTCTTTTTTTAACATATACCCAAGCAAAAATTAACATGCAACTGAAGCACAAAGAAGAGATGCCAAATCCAACAAAATTGATGGTACAAATTGGGAAAAACCATTACTCTAACCCTAAACTCAAATTCCATAAATTACTCACCAAATGCTGGTTATTGAACAATCGCAAGGTGTCTATGCGGGGTCTTTGTGTTGCTTTGCTCCACAAATGGAACCTACCACTTCCAACGAATACGGCTTCTCTCCTTCTCCTTCCACTGCTTCGCCCCTTCACTATTTCGGAATCCACACCTTTGCCCCTTCTACTCAAAATAAATACTTTTTCAGGGTCTGGAGAACGGAGTGGCTTCAACCGTTGCCTTCAACCATCGTTAACCGTTGCGTTCAACCGTTTCTCAGAGCTATGGGTTTTAGAGAGATGAGTTGTTTCTGTTCAAACTTCGAACTTGCCTCTTCTTCTTCTTTTTCGGACATGCTGGATATTCAATTCGGGTTTGGGTTCCTCACCTACCCGATTTTAAAACTTTATCTCAATTCTCCCCAACCCTTGGATTGATCTGATGGCTATAAAGTGAACCCCTTATAACTTTCCACTCATTATAGTCTGAGCGTTTCAGAAAACTCACCTATGTTCCTCTTCTTAGAGGTGAGTATGGTTCAGTTTGGTTTGCTTCACCTTGGAACCGAAAATCGGCTTTGGGTACTACTATGGGAGCCAAAGCCCAACAAAGAGCAAAAACAACGGCATATTCTAGCAGTCAAATCCTCATATCATATCGAATGACCCAGCCCAACATGCACCCATTTGGTAAAGATATTTCTCTCCCATGCAATCAGAGCAATACAACCAAACAGAGGAAAAAGTATCAAATCCCCAAAACAACGGAAGGATCTATGACCACACAAAGAAATATCAAAACAAAACAACTCCAGAAAGGAAAAAGAAAAAAAAAAAGAAAAAAAAAAGACCCTTAGGACGAGAAACATTTACATGAAACATGAATAGTATTATTTTGTTATTATTGGTCAATCACGGTATGTTACACGTGATAACTTTTCCACGTGACAAACTATAATTGACTGAAAATAATAAAACAGTATTATCCCGTTTCATACAAGTTTTTCTGCCTTAGGATCCATGAATCATCATTTGAGGTCCCAGCTGTCCATCTTGCAGAAGTACTTTGACAGCCTACCCAACCCCATTTCATTCTTGGAGACGATTATCCACTACAATGAAGCATTCAATTCAAAGTGCATAAAATAAAGACCTACTTGCTCATTCTGCATCAATCGTTTGCC
This sequence comes from Prunus persica, assembly GCF_000346465.2. Classification (NCBI taxonomy): domain Eukaryota; kingdom Viridiplantae; phylum Streptophyta; class Magnoliopsida; order Rosales; family Rosaceae; genus Prunus; species Prunus persica. The sequence goes on from NC_034014.1 coordinate 19,924,025, forward strand.
TTATTTGCTAAAAGCTGGCTCTGTTTTTTTGGGTATAAAAGCTGGTTTTTCTTTGAGTCAAGATGAAGGACAAAAAGGGTAGATAGATTCAGACAAAACCCAAAATTTGCATTATGAATTTGGATACAGAAATGAAAGCATCGTGGGTGTCGTAATTGTTGACGCACTAGTTCCCACCCACAAAACAACCTGTGGACTCTTGACTTGAGGCGGCTCTCTCAGCCAATTGGCTTCTGCTGCCTCCTCTTCTCACAACATAATAACCCTTTAATTTTTTGACACCAGGAAGAGAGAGAAACAAAGAATCCAGACACCCCTTTTTTTAAAAGGGAATTCATCAAAATCATACATGCATATTGCCAAAGAGAAAAGGGTAAGAGCCATCTCACACCCATAGTTTTTTTGGACCAATTCACACACACACACCTCTGCCCAACTGCCTCAAAATTTCAATGTCTCCTCTGTTTCCACTCATCCTCCTTCACATAACCGTGGCCGCCGCGCAACTCCGGCCCGGCCATTACTTGAAAACGTGCCCGGGAGCTGAATTTGTGGTCCGGGATGTCATGGAGAAGGCTCTGATTAGAGAGCCAAGGAGCCTTGCCTCTGTCATGCGCTTCCAATTCCATGACTGCTTTGTTAATGTAAGTAAACACTATCTTGTCCTATCCAAGTAAAATTTTATATTTCCCAATACTTATTATATATATTTTTTATAAATATTTTGCAGAGGCCTTTGTGTTAATGATTTCTGGTTTGTACCTTTGTGTTAATGATTTAACTTGTATACTTAATAGGGTTGTGATGCTTCTATGTTACTTGATGACACAACCACCATGCTCGGAGAAAAACTTTCCCTTTCAAATATAAATTCACTAAGATCTTATGAAGTTGTTGATGAAGCCAAGGAAGCCTTGGAGAAGGTCTGCCCTGGAGTTGTTTCATGCGCAGATATCATAATCATGGCCTCTAGAGATGCTGTTGCCCTGGTATTAAACTCTCTTTATCTATACAATATATCACCTTTCAAAACAGAGCGGTAGGACTGGTAGTTTTTAAGTGCTTACACACAATTACTGAAACCAGTTGATTGACCCAAGTTCATCAAAATGGGATTGCCTGTAGAGAGAGAGAGAGAGAGAGAGAGAGAGAGAGAGAGAGAGAGAATAACAATCTGTCATTAAAGGATGAAAAGGGTAAAACTGTGGAAAGATAATTGATGGGTTATAAACTCTTTTTTATTTTCCCAAATCAAATTCCAACATCACTTGGTCTTGGTTAGAAAGAACAGTTCAGCTTAGGGGTGAAGTAGGCCAAACTTGAAGAATTGTATGTCAACTGTAGATTTTGTATCATGCCATGACATTTGTACTTTCTGTTGTAGAAAATTAATGTATAAAGAAAAATTGTGAATGGAGTATAATTATTTTCTTAATCAGACTGGAGGACCCAATTGGGAAGTGAAGCTAGGAAGATTGGATAGCTTAACAGCTAGCCAAGAAGCCTCAGACAACATTATGCCAAGTCCAAGAGCCAATGCAAGCCTTCTCATTGACCTGTTTGGAAAATTTAATCTATCTGTCAAGGACCTCGTTGCCCTTTCTGGGTCACACTCCATTGGCCAAGGTCGGTGCTTTTCCATCATGTTTCGGCTGTACAACCAATCAGGCACAGGCAGGCCAGACCCGGCCTTGGAACCGAAGTTTAGAGAAAAGCTAAACAAGCTTTGCCCGCTAAACGTGGACCAGAATGTGACCGGAGACCTTGATGCTACACCTTTTGTATTTGATAACCAGTACTTCAAGGACTTGGTTGCAGGGAGAGGGTTTCTGAATTCAGATCAAACACTTTTCACATTTCCACAAACAAGGAAATTTGTGAAGCAGTTTAGCATTAACCAAAGCGAATTTTTCGAGGCCTTTGTTGAAGGGATGATAAAGATGGGTGACTTGCAGTTGGAGCAGCCTGGGGAGATAAGAAGAAATTGTAGGGTGGCCAACAGTCGTTCTGTCAACACATTTTGAGAGTCTTGAAGGGATGGGACTTGAACAGATATTAGAAAGAATACACATTGTCCCATAGCATCAATGTAATTGAGCCTGATTTGTATAATATGGACGGTTTAATTTGGTTGGAATATATATGAAAATAGTATCTATATAGTCAACAGAACTTTTTATTCTCAATAGTAAACAGAACTTTGTTTCTTTTTTTTTTTTAGTTCCAAAACCACCACCTCAGAGCCATGAACTCTCACAAAGACAGCTTACTAGTGATCTCTTCATATGTAATGTTGGAAGCAGAATTTAAAAGAGAAACAAGCTAATTGTATGTGCACAAACTTTTGGTTCTATTCATTTTACACAAAAGAAATCCAATTGTGATGGTATGAGCAAAATCAGGAATCAAGATACTAGTTATAGAAGTATCTGAATACATTAAGATGTGCTTTGAAAAGCAAAGGAACTTTTGTGTACTTAATCCGTAAGCTGATCGGTTGCCCTTTGTACTGAGCTTCATGATTTGTGGGTACCAAGTTGGCTATGCACATTCTTTTTGTTGAATCTGTGTAAAATCTCAAGCAATTGGAGTGTTCTATGAACCTGATGCAGCACACACTAAGCAGAAATGCAGCACACAGTCAGAAAGCACTACATTCAACCCAAAGAAAATCAACTAAAGATATAAGAGATGGATAGGCTTCCTTATTATTAAATAAAGAAAACAAGAACACGTCATAGAACAATCAAAGAGATCTCAATAAAGAAAGTTCAACAAGAAACTATGCACACTTCGAAAATTCCAATTCCCATAATTTGGATTGGTAAGAAAGTATTTTTTTTTTAACTATACCAAATTCACCCAATGTGCATAATCATGAAACGGATATAGCTAATGATTAAGCTATCTTGGATATATATTTCATCACATTCAATTAATATTATGGTCACACATTCCCTCGTTCCGTCGAGATTCTCTCAAACATTATAGTCACACTATTAAATATATATATTTTAAATAAAGAAAGATAAGGGTGTCTTTCTATCCATCTATAGTAAGATAACAAATAATAGAAAAAGGAAATATTGATTTGTAAATCTTGTACTTTTGTCTAAATGATGTTTCAGTTGAATACAATAATCTTGTAAAAGAAGAATCTGCACTCAAGGAAAGTAAACCGAAAGTGTTTGAAGTCAGATGTGCACAGATGTTGAATGTGTCCCCAACCCCACCATGGGTGATATGGGGGAAGCTTATTACTGTTATGAATTGGAAAGTCAAGAACCAGAGACTTTCGAATTTGGCAATAGAGTAAGTTGGGTCTGCGAGCATATCAGTCTTGAATGGACCACTCGAGCCATTATGTGTGTGCCCCATTTGTCCAAAGACAAAAATTTACTTTCAACTTTAGTATATAACCCTTCTTCTTTTCTTTATTATGTGCGCCCCTATTCTTTTTGTAGCTTTTAAGTTTGAAGTTTATTGCTTGAGTTGTTTTTCATTGGACTTTGAAAGAACACCTTTTGCTTTCTTACTTAAGTATTTTTCTTAGTATGGTTGTCCTAATATTTAAGAGCTAAACCCTAAGCAAAGCAAGTGTAGACTGCAAATGTTTGTTAATGAGACTTTAAAATTTTAATTTTAAACAAATATGACTGATCGAATAATGTATAGAAGTGTTTTTGAGTGAATGATGGGATCAACTAGCTATCAGTCTATAATGACTCTAACTAGTTAAAGTTGGAAGATATCTCAAGTTTGAGTCTTCTTTACCTCATTCTGAAAAAGTAAATGACGGATAATAAGATAAGTTGAAAATAAAACTTTCTGAAAATGACACCTAAATTTTCATATGATGAATGAATCTATGAGTGTTCGCTATCAAGTTGAAGAAAGTTTGCAGTATCCACATTAAGAAGCTTTTTCAATTCAACTGTACCCATTCATCCTTTTCAGTAACCTTTTTCCTATTACCAAATGCCATACGCCCACCCCACTCTTTCTGCTCTTTGGACAAAGAGGGGCTCAATTCCCAAATATACCCTCACTAGAGAGATGGTGCAGGGTGGGGTCGCCATTGGAGAGAGAGAGAGAGAAGATCTTTGGGCGGCGGGGAAGGGATGAGGTGGCTGGGTAGCGGTCGGATATGTGAGGAGGAAGAATTTGTGTTCACGACATTAACCCAATATGACCACTGTTCTTAATAGTTGTTGACGCATGTTTTAAGTTAAAAGTGCTCTTAAGTGGCGTGCCACATATCAAAAAGTTAAGGGTGGACACAAGGCATTTGATAATAGGAAAAATCAACTCCCTGAGAATCACGGCCTTTGAAAATTGCAATATTAGTACTTCTCAGTCGTGTCAGCCTTACGAATGCGATTGGAGGGAGACCCCTATTTCTCTGGTATTATGCCCTTGCAACTATGACACTAATTGGTTCATTGAATATGAAATGCAGGATAGCCGCTGCTAACTAAATTCACATTATTTTCGTATAGAAACAACGGCACCAGGACGGCTTTTAGAGGGCCCTCTATTGACAGTGAGATAAACGGTTTTGGAGTGGCTGACCACAATAGCCATTGCATATCATTAGGAGCAAAATATAAGAGAGGGAACATCAACCCCAAAAAGAAGGAAGTTTTATTTACCCTTCCAAACCACAAACTTTTACACACATATATGAATGTTTAATATGAGCATGTCTTACATGATATACATTCATTGCTTTTCTTTTAAATTTTTTTAAAAAAAAAAAAGAAAAAAAATGAAAAAAGGAATTCATTGATAACAATTAAGAGGATGCATACAACAATATCATCTTGTACAACTAGCTCAAGAAGCTCTTCAATCCAAGTTGCAATAGAATTACAATTAAGTGTTAGAAGATGAGCTACTTGATTGCACCTTCTAGACTTAATGAAACAATAATTAACATAATCAAATTGTTGCAGACTCCTCTTAATATCATCAATGAGAAGCCCATCTGATACCAATGACTCTTTTTCACCATTCTTTAAGTCATTTACCACTACTTGCAAATCAAACTCAACCAATATGCAAAAACTAAAATGTCTAGCATGAGTAGGCCAAAGTTTCCTATAATATGTCATACTCTAAGTTATATTTAGTTTACATAACTTCCCACAGTTTATAAAATTTTGAGTAAATGCACAATCTCTAATAAGATCCCAACATCACATGTGTTTTTCTTTAATTTCTGCTTTTTTGTTCTCACGTTCAAAGTATGTGTTGATTAATGAACACAAGAGTGAGGTGGCTGGCACTTCGTGCAGTGCAGACTTCAAATGGCTTAGAAATTTTTGTTTCAACCCATAAATAGTCAAAATAATAATGGCCATCAAAATCAAAACATCTCTTTTTTTCTTATATATAGAAATTATAGGATTGCATTCTTAATTCAACCAAAAAAGTCACTAGTCATAAAAGGGTCAATGCAAACTAGCTACAAATGGCTATTACAATAACGGAGCGGTCTACCATCAAAATTAAGACAATCTGGTGCGCTTCCACTAATGATCACGCAGGATTGAAGAAACTCTTGCATAGGCATCCCAACTAAGATTGCATACTCAAAATAATCAAAACGTAATAAAGCTTTTAAAAACCAAGCCATAACAATACGAATAAAACTCTCACAAAGGAGAGATGAAAAGCTCTCACAAATGAGAGGTGAAAAGCTCTTACAAAGGAGAGTTGAAAAGCTCTCACAAAGGAGAGGTGAAAACTACACAGAAAACCAAAAGAGTCTCTATGACTTATTCTGAACATAAAGAAACCGCAAAAAGGATGGTGGTGGAGATTCGACATTGAAATGCAGGTGGAGATCCGACGTCGAGACGGAGCTGCCTGTGATTGTTGGAAGAAAATCATAACAAAACGAAGACAAATAGGAAAAACCTTTTGTCTCTGAAAATGAGGGAAGAAGAGAGGGAGTAAGAGAATATGGGAAAGAGGAGGAAGAACAATGGCTTCCTCCCCCCTAAAAGGTAAAAACGACTCTAGAATGGTTTTTTGGGAGCAAAATCAAAACATCTCTAATTATGCCATAAACTCAACCGTTTGAAATTAGGGAGATTCACTATTATACCCAATATGGGGGCCCAAATTATAAAAATATCCTATATAAAATGGACTTTAGAAACACACCTAAAGCCCATTTACAACATAACAAAAAAGCTTTTAACTTCTTATAAATTACAAAACTGCCATCAATTTCTTAAAACAAGCCCAACCCCAAAATCTCATAAAAATACTCAAAGCACTCAATAGGGCATCAAAGTAATTTAATAATCAATATTAAATTCAATAAGGCCAGCTATCATTTTTTGGGTCTTTTTTGGGTTTGTTTATAGGAATTCAATTGTGTAGGGTTTATTTATAATATTAGTGCTAGAAATGGGTATATCACTAAATATCTCTTAAAATTAATTGCATTCCATCTTGCCAAAAATCAGAAAAAGACAGAGGGAAAGAACCACTCTTGATTTTTGTGAGAAGCGCGAAAGAACCATTTCACATCCATTGCTTCTATTAATTTCTATACATGCACATGAGGGCATTCCACGACTTTAAAAACCCCCCCATACACAACTTGAAGTGCACCAATTCTTCGTCCAAAAAAAGAAGTGCACCAATTCAATTTCATCCTCACCTTCACACTAGCAACTAGTGCCTCAAAAAATTATCAATGTCTCCTCTTGTTTCACTCTTCCTCCTACACATAGTAACCGCGTCCGCCACCCAACTACACCCCGGTTATTACTTGGGAACGTGCCCAAAAGCCGAAATCATAGTCCGAGATGTCATGAAGAAGGCTTTCACCAGAGATCCCCGGAGTCTTGCTTCAATCATGCGCTTCCAATTCCATGATTGCTTTGTTAATGTAAATAAAACTATATATACAAAGTAAAATTGTATATTTCCTTATAATCATTATTCTTTAACAACTGATTTGTTAATGCTTCATATTAGGGTTGTGACGCTTCTTTGTTACTTGATGACACACCGACCATGCTAGGAGAAAAACTCAGCCTCTCAAATATAAATTCACTAAGATCTTATGAAGTTATTGATGAAGCCAAGGCAGCCTTGGAGAAGGCCTGTCCCGGAATTGTTTCTTGCGCTGATGTCATAATCATGGCTTCTAGAGATGCTGTTGCCCTGGTATATTAAACTCTCTTATCAATATTACATGGACTTACTTTGAGGCCAACGTTAATATTAACTTGTACGACCATTGTATTGAACCGTATTCCACTGGACGAGTACGTACACTCTACTATATACGTACTAGTCCAATACAATGTATAAAGAAAAGTGTTATTTTAGTACTAACTTAATTTTTCCTTGATTAGACTGGAGGACCAGATTGGCAAGTGAAGTTAGGAAGATTGGATAGCTTGACAGCGAGCCAAGAAGCCTCAGACAATGTCATGCCAAGTCCAACATCCAATGCAACCTTCCTCATAGACCTCTTTGGCAAATTCGATCTCTCTGTCAAAGACCTTGTTGCCCTTTCGGGCTCACACTCCATTGGCAAAGCTCGGTGCTTCTCCGTCATGTCTCGGTTGTACAACCAATCCGGCACGGGCCGGGCAGACCCTGCCTTTGAACCGAAGTTTAGAGAAAAGCTAAACAAGCTTTGTCCCTTAGATGTGGACCAAAACGTTACCGTAGGACTTGATGCGTCACCTGTTGTGTTTGATAACCAGTACTTCAAGGACTTGGTTTCAGGGAGAGGGTTTCTGAATTCGGATCAAACACTTTATACATTTCCACAGACTAGAGGACTTGTGAAGCAGTTCAGCATTAACCAAGGAGTATTTTTCAAGGCCTTTGTGGAGGGAATGTTAAAGATGGGTGACTTGAAGGTGGATCAGCCTGGGGAGGTGAGAAAGAATTGCAGGGTGGTTAATTATTAGTCATCTCCCCAACATTGTCACATAATTGGTCTAATTTGTAAGGAGTTTGTAGCTCAAGTCCTTAAAAACATTTACTCCATGTCTCGATTCCACACTCCCCCATTATCCCTTATATATAATAATAAAAAATATGGTCCAATTCGGTTGGAATATATGAAAATGGTTATTATTATTGTACTTTTTAGAATGAGTATGTTGATTTAAATGTTTGTTTGTTTTTTATACAAATAACACTGTTAAGGTGATTTAAATGTTCTTAATCATTTAAGATAACAATCCTCTTTTTAAAGTTTTTTATTAGCCTAAACTTAGACCGTAATTTCATAAATGTGAACTTTTTTTGCACATGTAGTCAAAAACTCACTTGAATAAACGACCTCAAAATTAAAACCCATTTATCTTTTATATAAGAGTGTTGGGTCTATTAAGTCAGTTATGAAAACATGTTTTGACAATTGACAAAGATAGAAAATATTAGGGGTGGTTGCGGTTAGGTTACCGCAACTTTTTAATGAAACTGTGAACCGATCGACATATTGCGGCATGGTGAAAAGATGAACTATGAACATACTGATATATTGCGGTCGCCAATTATCGATATAGGGAACAATATAACATTACAGAACTTTCTATCAACAAAAAAAGAGTCTGCTCATGCTTAAAAATACTGATGAAATAAGCAAAAAAAATTGTCATTAGCAATGATTCTTTAACTCATTTACGAAGAGAATGAACTTTATTATTAAACATAAACCAATACAATCCACAATCCTGCTAATGCACAATTTATAAATAGTTGATTGTAAGCTAAAGATTATCTCGGCTAACCCACTAATAACAACTTAACAAAATTACCAACACAACCGATGAGTTTGCAATACTAATTGAAACCCGGCTTCCTACTAGATACAAGTTTAATTATTCACTAATTAAGTTTTATTAATTCACTAAATATTCAAATGATATTTCTTCAAGGCTGATATTTTTAAAAAAACAACAGAGAGAACTTCAAGAGATTGGTAGAGAATACACTTCATTAATAATACATTCAAAGCCTAGGCGAGTCCCACTAAGAGGAAGAAGATGAGAGAGAGAGAGAGAGAGAGAGAGAGAGAGAGAGAATAAAAAGAAAAGGAAGAAAAGAAGAAGAAGAAAGATTCATCTAAATGATGAAGTCCTAGCCTCTGTTAGTTAATATAAAATAATTATAAGTATTCATTTAAATAATTAATTAAATTATATTGCGGTTTGCGGTATACCCTATTATTTGTATATGTGAAACCGCAACCACGACTACATATTGCGGTCGGTTTTATAAACCGCATGTTGCGATCGGTTCTCGTGATAAATTAATTTAAATACGGTAAAACCTCAATCGATATTTGCAGTTTTTCAATTTTTTAGTCTAAAATGCCAGCCCTCGAAAAAAAAAAAAACATACATGCTTGACAGTGCCACCATTAAAAGCATGTAAATTTTTGGTATTCCATTGTATATTTGAGAAGAGTGCTTTTTTGCTCTGAACTACATCCTTCATTGATGTACTTCACACTAAAAATTCCAAGCATCATTTGGAGAAATTTTTTAGGAATAAATTTTTTTAAACTATAAAATTCAGTTCTTGCAACTCAAACAGTATATATATAGTGGCGCTTTACATGTCTCACTTTGTGTCCCTCATGTGTCCCCATTTTGTGTCATAAATGAATTAATGATACAGAAATTAGTCTTGCATACCAATCTCACAATTAGTAATTTAGTATTATGATCATGGTATATTTATAAATATATTTATTTTGAGTGCAAGAAATTAAGGGAGGGAGTTTATATAAATATTCATTGGATGTTTGGAGGTTTTGAATTTTTGCCCACATCAATAGAGTGAAGTTGATAAGAACTCAACCAACTGAGTCATACCGTACTAGCATATTAAATATAATTTTTTTTATGAGAAAGATAACACATAAATTTGGCAAAAGAGAAGAAGAAAACAAATAATAGAAAATAGGAAAAAGTGATTGATTGATAATCATCCACTTTGGGGTCAAATGCTCTTGGAGATGAGCACCCTATTCATCTATTCTTGAAAATGGAACGATATGCACTACGAGTAAAAAACAAACCAGAATTATTTGAAGTGAGATATACATAAATGTTGAAAGCTCGTGAATATTGCTGTTTTGATTGTATAAATTATAATATCAGTTTTTGATGGATCACTCTCAGTGATTCTGTGTGCCCCATTTGGTCAAATATAAGAACTTCCTTTCAACTCAATAATTCTTTTAATGTCTTTTATATGTAAGTAGCGTGAGCTTGTAACTAAATAAGACATTAAAATAGTGAATTATTTGATTGAAATCTTTTCAGATTAGACATGATGTTCTTGAGCCGTTCACCTTGGTCTTGGTGGGTGAAGTCGCACAAAACACTCCTTATCCTCAGGTTAGTAGGGTCCCCCAACCACAAAGGGTGGGTGGCAAACTTTTAGTTTTAAATCACACTATAACATTCGTATTCAACAAAAAGAACCATGTGAGCTCACTATAAGAAACTGTTGTTAAAGAAGTTTGTAATTGCAGCACGATCAGAAACTGTTTCTGACAATGGCTATCTATCTATATCAAAGGTTCATGCAAATTCTGACCTTTGAAATTTTGGTCTGATCAGCCTTGGTGAATGTTAATGGAGGGGACCTCCATTTATTTGGTATTTCGGACAAAAACTTAGTTGCAACTTGCAATGTGAATAAAATTGTTTTGCTATCTCTTGTCAATAATGTTATGTCATATGAAAGTGTTATCACGCGTGTCATAACATTATCGATTAGGAATAGTCAAATAGTGTTACTCTCATGACATGAAAGTCTTTCTCGATATTTGGGGTCCTGCATGAAACTAGGACACTTTGTAGCATATGGGTTCATTCAATCCATGGGCCACCACATCGACAGACAAACAAACATTTTTTTATCTTTTCGGACAGATGGCTTGGATGATTTACAATATTAATCTAGATATTAATCTAGAATCTAGAATAGAATTCTACAACTTTAGTTCTTAGATATAGTTTAGTAAGTTGTTCAATATTCAATCCCCATGGCTTCCTTTCGGCCTATTTCGTTTGGGAAAAGGTGTTAAGGGTCAAATCTCAAATGTACATAAAAAGGTCTCATCATGACCAATTGGGTAAACCGAAGAAGAATAGTTATCTCTTGGGCCGGTTAAAGGTTTATTCTCAAGCCACTAGGTTTTATTCTTAGCGTTGACCAAAACGAACAAACAAAACAAAAGGATCTATCAAGTTTATACGCAAGGTGAATATGGATGTCGTGGTCAAGAGAGAGAGAGAGAGTTACTGTGCAGAAGAGAGTGATGGATGTTGTGGTGCCTTTGACGCCGGAGAACAAAATCCGGCCACCTAGCCGTCGTGGATCTGCCGTGGAAAGAGAATAAGGGGAGATGAAAAGAATTCATTGGTTGATGAAGGCCAATAAGGCTATTAAAGGCATTTAATATGGGTAAACAAAAGTTAATTTTTTTTTTTAAATGTACTATCCTCTCTGCACGCTCTTCTGCACCTGCGAGAGGCTTTTTTAAAAAAAAAATTTCTACCTTTTGCTTTATATATCTACCATGTGTCAATTGGTTTTATTTTTTATTATTTTTTTAAATTAAAAAAAATAACATGGATAGTTATGTTCTATAAAAATAGGACCTATTATCTGATTTTATTTTTAATTTTAATTTTTTTTAATATAAAAAAAGTGAATTTATCATATTATCCTCATTTAATTAATAATTTTAATTCTTAATGTTTGAATTAACTAAGGGCATTTTCTGGTATTTTAAATGTTTCACCATCCTTGGTCTTTTGCTTTATATATACTAGCTTTTCTTTTTAATTTTTAAATTTATTTTTGAATTAGAAAAGATAATGGGTAGTTGTGTTCCATAAAAATAGGATCATTATTTGATTTTTCTTTTAATTTTAATTTTTTAATATGAAAAAGTGTGAATTTACCATATTATCATCATTTAATTAATATTTTTAATTTTTAATGTTTGCATTAACCAAGGGTATTTCTGGCATTTTGAATGTTTTACCATTCTCTGCCTTTTGCTTTATATATATAGATAAATAAATTAAAGATATTTTTATATATACAAGCAATAGTTACGAAAAAATAGTTCAAACTTAATTTAATAAAAATTGACCTAATTCACGTCTATATAAAGATATTATTTTATTTTAAATGTGAAAAAAGTAACACATTATGAGGAAGTGGAGAAGGTACTATGTATTCCTTTCAACATAAAAGTGAGCAAATAAAAGACATATGGGGATTTGTATTACAAGATTTAGCATAAAATTGAGCTGGCTTTGCTCTTTCTTCATGCAATATTAATTGCAGACATTAATGGCTGCTAATATTTGTTTTAATCTATTGCACAATACCGGCCTCTGTGTGTTGGGATTTGGTAAAGCAAAGCAATGGATTAATACATAACATCTTTTGAAAATGAGTCAAATAACCATTAAAGTCAATCTATAATTAAAGAAATTCAACCGTTTTTGAACTCATTAAATGGAGTTATGTGCAATCGCCTTTAGAATGTCTACCAAGGAGTGTAAATAACACGGTGGTTGTTATCAACACTCTTTTATAAGAGCGCACGAATACAAGTGAAGAGCCAAAATATCATTTTATGTAAATTTTTTTTCACGTCATTTAAGTGACAGTGTTATTTATATTCTTTCATAAGACCATCCACTGTTTGGGGAGGTTATTTTCGGGGGTGTAAAGTCACTTTTATATCTTCTTTACATTATTGGGATTGTAAATGTGGTTTTTGCTCTAACAGGAAAGATGTATAATTGATTTTGCTTACTTTTGTCCACATTTTCTCATTTTTTTCTCATGTAGGCCCGCAGATATGCATCTAAATTTGCATCTTATGGTTGTTATGCAAATTTACAATCGTTTACACCTCCCCATTGCATGTGATTCCGATTACAAATGGTGTATATTTAACATACACATCATTATACAACCCCAATTGAAGATGCTTTAAGAGTGTACGAATACAAGTGAATAGCGCAAATAAAGCTTCCTCCTATAACTCAAAGGAGATAGTATTGTATTGATAAGTAGGGATGCAACAGGTAATCCAATACTATCGCCTTTGTGTCATAACTTGCCCCATATCACTAAAAACAAAAAAGCGAGAGAAAAAAAGGGAAAGAATCATTGCACACACCCATTGTTTCTGTTCATGCACAGAAGCATCAAACAAGCTTAAAAACCCTCAAACGGAACTCCAAACTTCACCAACTCATATACACACCTACCTAGTGGTGAGAATTGTCTCAAAAATTCAATGTCTCCCCTCTTTTCACTCTTCCTCCTCCACATAATAGTCAGCGCTGCCGGTGCACAACTCCGGCCTCATTACTACTCAGAATCGTGCCCGAAAGCCGAAGCTGTGGTCCGACATGTCATGAAGAAGGCTCTGATCCGAGAGCCCCGGAGCCTTGCTTCTGTCATGCGCTTCCAATTCCATGATTGCTTTGTTAATGTAAGTGAACTATATATAAAAATTACAATCCTGCGTTTCCTTATAAGCTTTTCTTCAACTACTAATTAATTGGTTCCCTCTTTGGTAAAAAATAATCTGTAGGGTTGTGATGCTTCATTGTTGCTTGATGACACACCAACAATGCTTGGGGAAAAACTCGCCCTTGCAAACATAAATTCACTGAGATCTTATGAGGTTGTTGATGAAGTCAAGGAAACCTTGGAGAAGGTCTGCCCTGGGATTGTCTCTTGTGCGGATATCATCATCATGGCCTCTAAAGATGCTGTTGCATTGGTATGAAACTCTCTTCTCTATATCGTTACTTCCATCTTCTTTTAGTGGAATTTCTCTTCCTAATATTCGAAGAGATCCGAATTTGAACCCCTCTGTTGATATAAAATGAAAAAAAAAAAAAAAAAGTGATGAATAATCAACATGGGCTTGGTTTGGTTTGAGTGCAAAGTGTATAATTCTTTTCTGTTTATGGTTTGTCCATAATTAAAAAAATTAGTGTTAATCAGACAGGAGGACCTGATTGGGAAGTGAAGTTAGGCAGATTGGATAGCTTAAGCGCTAGCCAAGAAGCCTCAGACAACGTTATGCCAAGTCCAAGAGCCAACGCAAGCTTCCTCGTTGACCTGTTTGGCAAATTCAATCTGTCTGTCAAAGACCTTGTTGCCCTTTCTGGTTCACATTCCATCGGCCAAGGTCGGTGCTTCTCCATCATGTTCAGGCTGTACAATCAATCCGGCACCGGCCGGCCAGACCCAGTCTTTGATCCAAAGTTTAGAGGAAAGCTAAACAAGCTCTGCCCTTTGAATGTGGATCAAAACGTGACCGGAGACCTTGACGCTACACCGGTAGTGTTCGATAACCAGTACTTCAAGGACTTGGTTGCAGGGAGAGGGTTTCTGAATTCAGATCAAACACTTTTCACATTTCCAGAGACTAGGGCATTTGTTCAACTGTTTAGCAGGGACCAACATGAGTTTTTCAAGGCCTTTGTTGAGGGGATGATAAAGATGGGTGACTTGCAGGTTGACCAGCAAGGTGAGGTGAGAAGAAATTGCAGGGTGGTTAACAGTCGTCTCCTGTAGCCCCACGTACCTGTCTTGAGAGGGCATGGTGATGTTAGAATAAACACCCATCAATGGAATTGACTATATTTTATCTTTATCGTCACTTTTTTTTTGTTTTTTTGTTTTTCTTCTTCTTTTTTGTGGTTGATTTTTAATGGAATCCTTAAAACTTTTTTGTTTTTGCTGATCAGGGCCAATCCATCTAATATTCTGTACTCTTGGTTTATTGTTCATGCCGGCTTTTCAAAAGGTTAATTCCAAAACCGATGCGTTCATCTAAAATTCAAACCAATGTTCCTTAATTGAATTTTCAACATTGCGCTCACATCATTCAGCATAGAATTCCGAAGTTTCTGAATCTCTATATTTAACATCGGTGAATTTATTAACCTCAAACTTACTCACCATTTGCACCTTAGCCAATACTTATGAAATAATTTTTTTTTTTAAATGTTCCAACAAGCAACAACTACCTCCCTCCCGACCCAGCCCCCTCACAGCCAGCCATGGCCGCCGCTCACTAGGTCCTATAATTGGTAGGCATATATAAGATGTCAATTGCAGTAGTTGTCGCGAATTATTTGTGATCAAGATTTGATAAAATTATTCCCTAGTTGTAGAACTGGATTATCACTCGAGGGTGGTTCTGGAGTTAGGAGAGATTCCTAAGGATGAAGGACTTCAATCCGTAGGCCTTTGTTGAGAGTCAGTCATCCAAAATTAAGAGAGAGGTAGAACCATGGGTGGCTGTCAGTGGGGTTGGTAAGGGGGCTGGGTCGGGAGGGGTGTTCATGTTTGATGAGACATTTTTTATTTATTTATATTTCAAAAGTTGGATACAAAGTGTAGGGGGAAAATTGTGAGTTTTATTTATGTTAGTACAATTTATGCTAATGCGGACTTAATAGAATTCATTAGATTAATTTAATGGTTAATATTAATTTAAATGAGTAAAAATGCACCGCAAAGCTCGGGATCTTTCAAGATGGTGTAGCATGCCATAAATTTAGGCTTCTCTCGTCATACGAAATTGAGAATAAGTGGGAATTGCAGAACAGGGAGAGAGAGCGAGAAGGTATGCCACCAATTAATTCCAACATTAAAAGCGCAAACAAAATTTGAAATGTCAACCACTCAACATGTTCGACATCCATAATAAAATCATGAAAGCTCAATGTAAGCAATTAAAAATACATTAAACTATCTATGATGCTGACTTGCTTACTAACTCATGGACTAAAATATCAAAATTTGTTCCAGAGGCCTAAGCAGCAGATGGCTTAGATGCACCAGAAAGTCTCGATCTCCTCTTGGCTAAGCTCTCACTGCGTCGATCACGCTGCTCCTTCAACCGGGAAGCAAGGAGCTTCTGATACTCTGCTGCCTCAGACTTCGCCTTTGCAACTCTCTTCTTCTTCTCTGCAATCCTTGCTCGCTTCCTCTGTAAAGTCAATGGAGTAACCAGTCTCTGAATTTTGGGAGCTTTGCTGCACTTTTTGCCTGCAAACCATTAAATTGAGTATTTTATCTCAAGGGCAGAGACTCACAACAAACTTAAATGGAAATTTTATCACTGCATGGTGACTAATATTCTAGCAGAGTATCTTTTTCATATTTCTGTTGTGTGAAAACGAAATTTAAAGACCGAAAATATAACCCACCAGTTTTGCTTGTGAATGTTCTGCGGTAGGTGTTGACATACTTCCTCACATCATCATCCTTGGTGAGGTTAAATAGTTTCCGGATCTTTGATGCCCTTTTTGGACCTCTCATTCTTGGCTTTTCAACATCTGTCAGTCCAGGAAGGTCATTGTCACCTTTCTTAACAATAACCAAGTTCAATACAGAGAGGTCTGGACTGACAATACATCCACGAACAGACTTCCTTCTTCGTTCTCCATTCCTCCTTCCATATCCACGGAAGCACGGGGTACCTAAATAAACAATATGCATCAATCAGTTTCATCGCCCAAAAGTGTTGAGCCGAGAGAAATCTAATATTAGGTACTACAATAGGAACTCAAAATCAAATGCCGCTATCTCTCAGACACAAATTGGTACATTATAACATACCTCTATGGAGCAAAAGGCGAACACGGCCTGGGGTTAACACTCCTTGCTTCATAGGAAAGCCTTGCTTGTCACAGCCTCCCATAATTTTAAATACATAGCCCTTGAACTCCTGAAAAAGAAGGAAAAAAACTGTAATGAGTACTCTGTCGTAAGATGACTAAAATCAAATCTCGCAAACAGTAAATACCTCGCCTAGGGCATCACCATTGACTTCTTGAGAGATCCTCTTGTCCCAGAATGCACGACTGCATGTCAAAGAGTTTAGTGGTCATAATCTAAGATACATTAAATAAAACATTGTTTAGGATACAATCTGTTAATAGAAAGGAAAAAAAACTGAGCGCAAGATATGTCAAGCTAAAGTCTAAAATGAAATTGGAAAAACCATAAATAGAAACATGTGATCATAATTAACAATACTCGATATGTGTCTGTCACTGGAAAATGTACTTCCAGCAACTATAAAACACTTTGAAGTCAATTCGCTCTTTATAATCCAAGAGTATTCTGAATTTCCTTGGTATTTACGAAGTACATATACATCAGGTATTTTTTTAAAAAAAAAAATCATATGGCATCACCACAGTACACAAATATTTCTTGAAAAACCTCGTCAATAAGCAAAAGGTAAAATGCACATTCAGAACAAGTTCTGACACACAGCTGGAATTCCAAAAAGAAATACACTGCAGGGCAATCCTTATACTTATCCATAAGCACACAGTGCAAAAAGTAAACCTTAATAGAAGGATACATACCAACTAAAATGAATAAAGGAATTGTTACCACAAGTTTACTCATGAGCATGACAATTTGAAGTAAAAATTTCAAATCATTCACTCCATTTGTAATCTTTATTCTCATAAAATGCATCCAAAATTTTCCATCGTTTTCTAAAATACTAAATTCATTTGGTGTAATTGTGGAAATCCCAAAAGAAATTCTTTTTTCATCAAGGAATAAAATAAAAACAGAAGGCAAATCTATTTCTCACCGACCTCCTAGTCATCAGATAGATAAAATGATCGTTACTCATACAAAGAAGATGCAATTCATGCCGCCTACATCCATCCACTGCATTGCTAACCAATCATATAGCTAAATTGAAAAATAAAACTTCTCCAATCGCCTTCAGATGAAATGATTGCTATAATCGACAAACTCACAACCCTAAACTCAAAATTCCAGTTTTCGTTCTCTTCTAATAATTTCTCAGCAACCAAACAGACCTCAAGTTCATAAGATCGATCCAAATCTATCAACAACCTCTATTGCCTAACAAATGCTGATACTATCCTTTCCCAAAAGTAAGCAAAATACGAAATGGAGGAGAATTAGAGGTAGGGTTTTCGTACAGCTTAGCGTCATCGTCGATCTCGAGCTTCTTCTGGCACCCAGTGGTGGGATTCGCAATGTTAAACTGAAACAACAGAAAGCCGATCGGTGAAAGACTGAAATGCATTAGAATTGGGGATCGGAGAAAGTAAGACGGATATACAAACCTTCATGTTTGCTCCGCTGCCGCGGCCGAGACGAGAGAAATGGTCCTTTTGCTAAACCACTCGAATTCAAGGAGCTCCCGGCAGCTTCTTAGGGTTTTGGGAAAGAGCCTGAGAGGAATTTATATATTGACGAGGCAGATGGGAAGCGGAATTGGGCCCCAAGCTTGGGATATTATGAGTTGAAACTTGAAAACGTGGATGAGTTCATTGGGCCCAATCTCCTTAGAGGATTTTAGAAAATTAGGATTTTCGCTTTTCAATCCAGCATATATATTTTTGTGGGCTAACTGGACTTCAATTAAACAAATTTTTTCTCTCTTAAGGTCTTCTCCAACCCATTTGGGACTAAACTCAAATTTTTCCCTTTCAAAAAATAACTATTTGAGTTTTGCCCAGACTCAAACCATTTTTTCCTCCAACTCTTTAGACTTGAATTTTAAGTCCGCAACCTTATTAAATTGTTTAAGACTGGTTTGAGCATAATTTTTTTTTAAAATAGATAACTTTTCTTCATTTAATATTTTTAAATAACTTCATAATTTAATATTTTTGAACAATTTAACCTAAAAAAATTGAAATTCCACAAATATAATTTTTGGTTGAATATTTAAGAAATGGGTGGGTATTTATAGAATTTAGAGTAAGTTTTGGGGTTGGATCTGATTTAAATTAATTTAAAATACTATTTTGACCGTTGGATCTTTATTTTACCTTTAAAATAGCTTGGATGTAATCTAAATTGTTGATTTGGGTTACTATTGAAATAAAAAATATATATATTAAAAAAAGAGTTGTTTGAATTGTGACGTTGGATTCCAACGACTACATCACATGCATGCGATACGTGGCGTGAGAAGGTCTGCAGCAGTAGCAGCATGGGCCCTTTTCACAGCTACTTTGCACATGGCCTGTGTCAGCTTTTAGTAGGCTCCACCGAAAAAATTCCAATCTAGGCAATAGCTGGATTGGTATTTGGCCCTAAGTTTGGGTTTTTCCAAATTTTGGCCCCTTAATTTTCTTAAGTTGAGAGAGGAATTAGGCTAAAATTTGGGATATTTTGAATTTGGCCTCATAAGTTAGAGATAGCCTAATAACTCAACCCAAGAAAAAACTCGAGTTTTCACCCGAGTTCAAAGCACATTGATATGTGCTATGATTGAACATGTGATGTGTTATATTCCAAAAAACTACACCTTGAGAAAATTCATATTGATAACAACAATTCGGATATAGTGACAATCTTTACCTAACGACAAAGTATGAGCTATACATTTTTTTTGGGGTCAAAAAGTATGAGCAATACATAATGGCAACATACATGATACCTAAGTCGGGAGGGGGAGACTGACAGGCTTGCTTTAGTGGAAGAGAGAGATAAAGACAAAGTTAAAAGGTAAGAAAAACCATAGAATGAGGTAGTTAATGCATGGATGGCTACAAAACCAACGCAAGGATGAACATGGGTTGGAAATGTTTTCTTAGCTCATTGGGACCTATGAAAGCCACTGTTTGCATTTCAAAATCATTCATCACAAAAGCAAATTAGAGAGAATTTCACAAGAGAAAACCTCTCCTTTTTTCTTTTTTCTTTTTTTGGTTTTGTTTTGTTTTGTATCTTTATGTTTGGCCCTTGTGCTTTATTTGTGGGTGATGAGCTACATTTAGTTTGGGTTTCTACTTTTTGTAATGCTTTCCGCTCTTTATTTGTGTTTATTGATGTAGGCAAAGTTTAGCCTCACATTGTTTGTTTGCCTATTTTAATTGCACAATGGTGGAAAAAGCTTGGTTCAAGGACAATTAGAGCTATTAATTGACTCTTATTATTAATCCCTATTTTTCCCAACGACATATTGCAACAAAATCCTTTAAATTTGAGATAAAATTAAACTAAATTTCAGAGAAGATAAATTTTAGAGGGAAATTTCGGGAGAATGATTTGATTGAAGAATCAACAAAAACTCGTATGTGAACATGACTCAGATCAAGTCACATTAAGAGACTTGTTATTCACAAACCCAAAAGAAATTGAGCAAACAATTACATTATCTTGTTAGAAGACACTAAAACAAGTAATTTTACAAAATAAAATATCACTCAACTCAGACCTATCCTTGAAATTTTGAATTAACTATTAGATTATCCAACAGCATACATTTCTTGTGGAGGATCTGAACTTAAAATAATTAAAAAAAAATATTAGTGCCAATTAATTAATTGTGCACCTTCTATGAGTATGCTCCGATTAGCACGAGCAACTAACCATTGGACTTGCAATGCTAAATATGAACATATGATGCTGTCCACTATGAAGATATCCCAAATATTGATATTATATGTATCCTTTCTGTAGTCTTATTAATATTATATTTACATTATCGTCCTAATCTTTTGCAATTTTTTTTATATTTTACTTTATTTTTATGTGGAAAAAGGAAATTACAGGAGAAACCCTTTCGGACACGAAGGCCCTAAAATGTCAAAATAAAAGGAGTTTGCAACAGACAAAAGAATCTCATTTTCCCACAAACGGGAAGGCTTGAGAGAGCATGACTTAAACTAGCTACAAAATCCGCCGTGAAAAGTGATACATATGATATCAATGTTTTGCGGTTAAATTGGATCAGGTTGATGGAATTATACAAATATTTTATCACTGATCACTTTATGCTTATGTCGCAGGCCAACAGAATTTCAAAATGTGCAGTTTTGTGACTGAGAAAGATTTATCTTAATCAGGTAAGATTATAAAAAGAAGCTGAATATTATGAGAATTTTGCAAATTACAAATATGAGAAGCAACAGCCAATAAAAACCCTATAATGGAAATAATGCCACTTCACACACAGACTAAGACAGCAAGCTTCCAAGCAAGGGAAAATAACCATCACTCTTTAAAAGAGAGAGTTTGATTCCCCAACATCACATGAAAAACAAGAAGAAGAAAAAAAAAAATGCCTTATCTCCAACTGCTTTTTGGAAATGGCATTTGGCCTGCAGCTGCAAAGTGGAAAGCTGTATGTGATATGAACTTGGCACTCATAATGCACAAACAAAATCACCACTTGTCTCTATGTCATCTATGTCAGCATCATCTATCTCATCAAGATCCATACTTCCCAGTAAAAGCCCACCAATTTTGGCACCGTTTGCAGCTTTTCGAGCTTCTTGAATTATTACTAAAATCTCTTCAATGCTCTGGGATGATTGTTGTTCATGGTTTTGATTACTGCTTTGCAGGTTGTTTTCTTCCATGAATTCTACTGGTATATTTTTCAGAAACCAGGGGTGCTGCTTTATTTCTGGAATGGTTATTCTCTGCATCAAATTCAACGACTGAGAATCAATCACACATACATATCGATAGCTATTGTCACCGAATCAAAATAAGGACTTAAAAGTAAAAACACTCAAAAGACTCAAGAAAAAAAAAAAGTATAAACACTCAAGAAAGTGAAAAATGGTTTTCGTTTAGGCACGGTTGTCAGCCGTCTACATCTATTGACGACTATTGTCAAAGAATAAAAATAAAGTGTATAAAGTATAAAAACTCAAAAAAGTGAAAAGGATTTTCTTTCTAAGCATGGACCATCAACGATTAGCAATCAATCATGTGTGCATCGAGGACCGTAAGTATAAGGAATTATACCTTTTCGGGGTTAGCAACGAAAATTCGAGAAAGGAGATGTCTACATTCCATGGAAACGCGTACATAGTCAGGAATGGAGTAGTGGACACTAAGAATCCGCTGAAATAAGGCATTAGCAAATTATAGATGTTAGGCCACAACATTAAAAGGCATAGCAATAGGCAAAACTAAAATGGTACAAATACCACAATGATACATACCTGGAGTGTTTTTCTGAAGTTTCTTGGATCTTCTGGATCTTCAAAGGGATAAGCACCCACAAGCATCACATACAAAGTGACCCCACATGACCAAACATCCGCAATCTGAGATTCTCAGAGAATAAAAAAAGAGTGAAGACACGATGTTAGGTTACCAAATAGTTGGCCCCAAAATGACAAGGACAAGACCAAAAATCGAACATGAAAAACAGGCCAACAAAGATTAGTAAACTTACCTTCCCATCATACTCTTTTCTTGACAGGACCTCTGGTGCAATGTAGGCCGGTGTTCCAACAGTTGATTTGGGTTGGGAATGCAACACAGATGACTATAAGATGCAACAAAAAATAAATTAAGTAATTGAAATTGAATTAACAAGCCGAAAAATGAAAACTGAAACAGTTATCAAACTGGCCTGAATGTATTGTAAATGAAGTAGTTAATTGCCTTGGAATAACCAAAATCGCAAATTTTGAGACGTGGTGCTGAGCTTCCATCTAGAAGTGTGTTCTCCAATTTAAGATCTCTGTGGCAAATTTGCTGCAATAGAAAACATACAAAATCAGAAAGGGATGGATGGAAGGTCAAGATTGGAGATAATTACAACAACAAAAACTTTAATTATGATTTTGATAGGTTGAGGTTTTTACCATTGAGTGGCAATAACTGACTCCTGAAATCAGCTGTTGAAAGAAATATCTTGCCTACAGATACCCATGTAAAGTATCAGGAAATCAAGGAAAAGAAACCCAAAACAGCTACTAAAATATCTAATCATTTGTAGCTGAAGAAAAGAAAACCCAAGTATATATATATATATGTATATATATATATATATATATATATATATATATATATATATAAGCTGGATATTCTTTTAGCATTGAATTTGTTCTAATTTTTACCTCGTCCTCACTGAATCTACCAGCAGTGCATATTCTTTCAAACAGTTCTCCTCCAGCTGCATATTCCATGACAATGGCCAAGTCGGTTGGTGTTAACAAGACCTGCAAAAGTTAACAGACATACAGTCAAATAAATAAGGAAAAAATCTCATCTGATTTCAAATATGCTAAACCCCTTAAAATTACTCATTGAAAACCAACTATATAAGCATCAATTTTTCACTCTAGCCAGCCCGGTTCCAATGCCAAGATAATGGAGGAAAAGGGTAGAGTCTTTAAAACAAGTGGAGATAGGAAAGCATGTTCTGTTATTAACATAAAGTAGTCTCTGATTCTCTAACAGTTCTTGCAAGTTGCAGACCACTAACGTAGCTTTGCAGAAACTTTTCTCATTGAGATACGAATAGAACTATTTCATTAAAGTTTGAGATCAAACTCAGAGTTATACCTCTTTAAATCTTATTATATTGGGATGCTTCAAGGACCTGTGGTTCATAATCTCCCTCTGTACATGCTCATCAATCTGTAAACACAGAAGAATGCTTCAAATTAGTCCCTCCATGAAAAAAAAAAAACCAAAACCCAGATGATAAAATCTCACCTATCAAGATTAATGGGAAAAAAAAAGGAGACCCAAGAATCAAAATTTCATACCAATGAAAGAGGAAAAAAATGAAAGATGCATATGTTACCTTCAGCCCTCTTTCAATAAACTTCACAGCATAGAGCTCCCCACTCCATTTGTCCTTAACCAGTTTTGCAACCCCAAAATTCCCAGACCCAATATCCTTCAATATCTCATAGCGCTCCATTGCTATAGCAACAATCTCTCTCTCTCTCTCTCTCTAAATTGTGTATAAATTCTCTGCCCTTGTCTACTTGCTTGCGTGAAGCATCTTCATGGGTTTTTCAAGGCCTTTATTTCTGAATTGGCAGCAATGCAAAAAGATGTAAAGCTTGTTGGTTAAGCTTTGGCTACATCCCCTCCTCCTATGCTCCAGTGGACTGTCTAAAAAGTCTTCGCGGAACATAAGAAACAAGAAGAGCAGCAATTCCACGTGCCGATTTTTGAGTGGTTACGATCTCCAGCAGACATGACCAAGTTGTGACCGACCACTATCCCTGTTGTCGTGCTCTCGAATGTGTTAGTTGGTCGTACTCGCCGTTACAAGACTACGACGTGTCGTTTTGGAGAAGCTAATGGCAGCTGTTAGCGTAAATTTGGCGGGTAAATATTTTGGGTACTCTCAGCGAGTAAGAGAGCATTTATTTTGAGTGGAGGGAACAATTCCTTGGGTCTACGAGGGGAGGGGATAAGTAACAGAAGGTAGGACCAAAAGATGACGCGGACGGTGGAGAGGGAGGACAGTGAGATATGTCGTGCAACTTGATGGTAGGCTCCACACATTTCTTTTGGGACGTTGCCTGGATTTCATCCTTCTTGGAATTTGAAACAACGCAATCTGATTGCATACAACAAAAATAGAGTGCTTTACATTCATTTCTCTGCCGACCTTATGTTTAAAATTTGAGAAATTTGTATAATATCACTTGAATTTTTGGGTATGTACGCTAACATCATCTGAATTTTGAATTTTTATTTTTAACTACTTAAACTTTGTAAAGTGTTGCAATCCACTATTTTTATATAACTTTATTAAAATTTCGATTAAATTTAATGGTCATTCTGTCAACTCACTATAACTA
The DNA here is from genome assembly GCF_000346465.2 of Prunus persica. Taxonomy (NCBI): domain Eukaryota; kingdom Viridiplantae; phylum Streptophyta; class Magnoliopsida; order Rosales; family Rosaceae; genus Prunus; species Prunus persica. Next base: position 19,948,663 of record NC_034014.1, read on the forward strand.
AAAATAATTATAATAAAACATAATTTAGAAATAAATAAAAATTAACCTTTGCACCACACCTTCCCTAGCCCTGCCCTTTTCCAAGGCCAATTCTAAAGATTCAAAACTCATATTATCTTTTCATACAAACTTTAGAAAAAAAAAAATCAAAAACTCATCCATCACCTCTGATATATACCATTTATATTAGATTTAATTTTAAGTTTTAATTTTAGTTTAGGTGCACAGGCATAGCCATAGCATGCTCATTCAGATTGCATACAACAAAAATAGAGTGCTTTATATTCATTTCTCCACCCACCTTATGTTTAAAATTTTAAATACAAATTTAATCCTTTGTAAAATGACTTCTAAGTCCCTCAATCTCATATTTAAGGTTTTAACACATGTTCTTTTTTTTTTCTTTTTTTTGTCACAAGTCACTTTTGGTTTCTATAGTTTAGTACTTCAACCACTTTTGACCTTGTAGTTCCAATTCCGTCAATTTTGTTACTGTAGCAATTTAAAGACCATTCTAATTTCTACCAAATTATTCTAACTTTTGTTATCTATTTTGGGCTATTTTGGTCCAAACTTGCATCCCCTCCCCTAATCTGCCAACAGTCAAGTGTAGTCCCTACCCAACCACAGCTAGCCCCTTTGATTTTTGGTGGGACTTTTGGTGGGGGTTGTAGAGACCCGTTGCCCTTATGATTTTAGCCCAATTATGTTTTGGGTTCGTTATGTTTTTGCTCAATTGTTGATTATGTTCTTGTTGCTTTATTTATTTATTTTAACATTCACTACTTTTCTTGCACAAATTGTTAAATACAGATAGATCTATGAGTCCATGATATCATGGGGTTGGGGCGCCCTTGGGAGGCTGTGGTGGCGGTTAGTTACAGTGGTATGGTGGCTAGTTGGGGTTGGGTGGTACTGTTCTTGAGTGTTGGCTTGTTGGGGAGGGGATGCAAGTTTGGACCAAAATACCCTTGAATAGATAACAGAAGTTAAGAATAATTTGACAAAAATTATTATTGTCCTTAAGTTGCTACAAATATGAAACTACAATGGCAAAATTGACGGAATTGAAACTACATGGTCAAAAGTGATTGAAGTGTCAAACTACAGGAAACAAAAGTGACTTTTGGCCTCTTTTTTTTTTCCAGGAAGAAAGAAGAATCTTTTATTACAGTCGAATATAAACTATTGCATCTGTAGCCAAACAATTAAATAACCATTCACTGCCTACTTCATCCCTAATGTCAAACACGATCCTATTGAACAAAAAACCCCACCAACGAAGCCTTAATTGCCACCTTTCCATTTAACATTGCGAAGAATTGAACAAAACCTCAATTTAACATTGTTAGGTCTTATAAAAATTGAACAAAAAATGATAAACCTGTTAGCTAGCCCAACCTATCGCAGCAGCGGCAACTCCTCTACTCATCCCTACTGGCAAACCTCCTCTATTTCTCTTTTCCATGTTTCTGAATCAACTAAATAAAATTTAACATTGAGTCAAACAATATGGGAAGAATATTTTCAGGTTGTATTTCATTCTCCAAAATGAGGTATTTATAATATAAGGGTGTAACCCTAGTAGGGTTAAATTAGGAAACAAGATAAAATCGCAATTAGACAATATCTGTATAAAAGGAAAGAAATAGATTTCTAATAGACTAGGAAATAAATCTCCTAATTACACTAGGATCTCGCTAATACTCCCCTTCAAGTTAGAGCAAAGATATCACACATGCCCAACTTTTCAAGCAAGTTGAGAAAGATCGTAGTAGACACAGCTTTCGTAAGAACATCTGCTAGTTGATACTCGAATGATATAAACGGAAAAGAAATAATTTCAGCATCCAACTTCTCTTTAACAAAATGTAGATCAACCTCCACATGCGTTGTACGATCATGTTGCACAGGGTTATGCACAATCGCAATTGCAGCTTTATTATCACAATACAAATCCATGGGTTTCTAGGGTCCAAACCCAAGATCTCTCAACAATCTTCTCAACCATAGTAACTTGCACACACCTTGTGCAATCTCACGATACTCGGCCTCGGCATTAGACCTAAACACCTTGTTTTGCTTTTTACTCCTCCAAGTAACAATATTACCACTAACAAATGTGAAATACCCAGATGTAGAACGTCTATAAGTGACTGAACCAGCACAATCAGCATATGTATACCCTTCTACATCAATATTGAATAAAAAAAGTCCCACATCGAACATTTGACTAAATAAAATACAATATATAATGAATGGTTCCACAACTAATATCACCGAGGCCTTTTTATGATAAAACCCCACACCTAGTGGGCTTTGTAGATGGTTAAGTTGATGACAATATCAGTATTGTTAGTAGTTGGTTGCTGGCCCGTTTATCTAAATTCAACCTAGTATTCGAGTGGGTTGATTGACTAGACCTGAATTGGGCCTTTTTCCTTACTCAATATGTGGTGTTCGCGTGTTAGGCTTAAATGATTGACTCTGATGTGGACTTGCCTCTACGTATGGTCCACTATGTGGTGGTCCCACGTGAGGGGGCGTGTTAAAAAATATAAGTCCCACATTGAAAACTTGACTAAATAAAATAACATATATAATGAATTGGTCCACTACCAATATCACCAATGCCTTTTGTGATAAAACCTCACATCTACTTGGCTTTGTATATAGTTAACTTAGGGACAATATCGGTGTTGCTAGTATTGGGCAGCTAGCCAGTCTCTCTGAAATTTGACATGGTATTAGAGCGGGTTGATTGATTGGGCCTGAATTGGGCATTTACCCTTACCCAATATGTAGTGTGCACATGTTGGGATTGAATGTTTACCCTTACCTAATACGTGGTGTTCACGTTTTGGGCTTGAATGTTGGACTCCGATGTGGACTTGACTCCACGTGTGGCCCACTATGTGGTGCTCCCACTTGAGGAAGTGTGTTGAAGAATATAAAGTCTCACATTGGAAACTTGAATAAATAAAATACAACATATAATGAATGGTTTCACTACTAATATCACCGAGGCCTTTTGTGATAAAACCCTACGCCTATTAGGTTTTGTAGGTGGTTAAGTTGAGGACAATATCGGTGTTGCTAGTAGTAAGCTGTTGGCTCATCTTTATGAAATTTAACACGATATCAGAGCGGGTTGATTAATTGGGCCTAACTTGGCTCCACATGTGGCCCACTATGTAGATTCAAATGGAAAAAGCTTGGCTCCTTAAAATTGAGGAGGAATTCCTCCTTAATCTTAAGAAGTCAAGCCATGCTCATATATTGTGGGTATAATGGCAAAGTGGTGTGGCGTGAGAGAGAGATAGAGAGAAGACGGGAAGAGAGAGAGAAGAAGGAAGATATTAATTAAAGGGTATTTTAGGAATAATTTTGGGTGGAAAGATAAGATTGTATTTTTTTAAATTTACATGGTGAATGGGAAAATAAGATGAATGAGGAAATAAGACATGAGTAGAAATAACAGCACTACAAAAACAATGTTGGTATTAATTATGGCGCTTTGAAAGCATGTATTTATTTCAAACCAAATGCATGTATCTTCAAAGGCTACTTCAAAATATAACTCAATGATCGAATTCGTCTATTTTTAATATTTACACGGGGTTGTACTTTGAAAAAATAATTCAAATAGAAAACTATTTTATCATCTCCTCAAATGTATAAAAACAAAAATACATTTCGTTAGATAAAACTAAAATAATAACCGAATACTCAAATAACTTAATAATTTTGCAATTGAACCAATCGGGATCATTCTTAAAAGAGAACTGAAAAACCTATCATTAAATATCGAAATGTAATTTTTTAAAATTTAAATAAGAACATCCTTCCAACATAAACATACCTTGTGGTTTTCATTTTCATGGGATTGAATTGAAGGAAATTATATTTCTCTAATTTTATTCACCATATTAATGGATGCTATATACTTTCATTTTTTAGCCGGATGTTTATGAGAAGAAGTAAATTATATATTAATTTGTCTTGATATATTACTTCACTTTAAGTCTAACTCATGCACTATAAATTCAAGGATTTTGTTTGTTTGTTGTACAAGATACAATAGCATTCAATTGCTAACTAGTTAATAAATTGATACAACACTAACCAATTAATTTGGCATACTCTATAATGTAATCTCATTGTTGGAATTGTTCATTCTTATATCCTCAAAAAAGGATCATCCTTATGAAATTCACCTAAATTGGAAATCCCTTAATTAGCTATGTGTTATAAAACTATAGGGAAATTGTAGAGATAAAGAGAAAAGAAGGACAATAGAATTTGCTCTATCAACTTATATCGTTCATCTTTGATAAGCATCTATTTATAGGCTTACAACCATAAGAAATCAACTCATAAATTGTAGGTTCTAATTATAGGTCATCCATATTCCATATATGGGTTATTTACTCAAATGGTCCTCAAATTTATACCCGAGTTACATTTTGGTCCATCAACTAAATTATTTATTCAAATGGTCCACCACCTCTTTACTAATCAAAGCATTAGTCCTACCGTTACATTTTCTGTTAAATTTAGTCATGTGAGTAGCACATGCGACATTTTGTGAGGGTAAATAAGACTTTTGACAACTAAAAAATAAAAATATATGATTAAAAATTAATACAAAATTTCCTTTATTTTTAAAATTAATTAAAAACTATAAAAGAATTTCCTTTATTTTTAATACAAAATTAATACAAAATTTCCTTTTTTTAAAATTAATACAAAATTTCCTTTATTTTTAAAATTAATACCTCTCTCTCTCTCTCTCTCTCTCTCTCTCTCCACCCCCACCTCCAACCGCAACCCACCCCCGAGCCTTACCCGCGACCACTTCTTGAACACAATTGCTAGAGCCAATTTCTCGACCTCTGCGCCCTGATGATGATGTTGCAGAGGAGGAGAAGGGGAAGAGAGGATAGGCTGTGGGGAAGAGAAGATGGGGCGCTGGGGCAATGAGGTTATCGGGCTGGGGGCTAGGGGCTGGGAGTTGGGAAATAGGTTTTTTTTTCTTTTGATTTTTAGTTTTGAATTTATCTACTATTTTATTTAATTCAATCGTTTTTCTCTTATATTTGACGGCAATATTGATAGAATGTAATGGTAAGACCAAAGTCCCGATTAATAAAGAGTTGGTAGATCATTTGAACGAATAATTTAGTTAAGGGACCAAAATGTAACTCAAGTATAAGTTTAAGGACCATTTGACCATTCCATATATTTATAACAATATGATTATTATCGTGAATATTTTCATTATTTATTGAAAAATGTTATTTTTGTCTATTTATTTAGTTACCGTTAATAACTAAATGCTTCCCGATTTAAGTGAATTTTTATGAGGATAATCTTTCAATTATGACCTAAGAAATGAATGGTTACAATTTATTAGAGCATAAGCTCAAATATTTGAAGTGCTTTTAAAAGAGATTTAATTTATTTATTTATATTATAAAATAAAATTTAAAAAAAAACACGTGCAATGATTCTTTTGCTTAAAAGATTCATGCAATTCAATGCATAAGTCCACACTCAAAGAAGAAACTAACAAAAAGCAACCCAAATATAAAAAGAAGAAGAATTGTGAAAGTTCGTGCCATAACTAATTAAAAAGACAAACTTAGAAGTTTTGTTTTTCTCTTTCATTTGGAAACACGTTTAAAAATGTGTCACATATTCAGAAATAGAAATTCGATTTCGATAGGAGACTGATAAGCTGAATTAGCACTCTACTGCACTGGCAATAGTGATTGCCGTACGGTGTAGGCAACGGCAAACATGTTGTGGACGAAATAAATATGCTTTTAAATATTAAAACAAATTAGCATGCTTCAAAGTCTAATAATTTCAGATACAAAAAAATTCTAATAATTCCCTTACATCCTGCCCTTGTTGAGCTAGTGGTCCAAATTGTAAGTTGGTTATGAGGTCAGAGCGATTCTTCTGTGTAGTTGTCGTAGAATGAGACGATTAATGTCACATCGTACCAAAATACAAGGGTTCAGTCTTTGAAAAAGCAGTCGCACCCACCTATTTTGGGATGCCAAATATTAAAATTTCTCCTAAAACATGATTTTGTTACGATGAACATGTGCCAATTTTTAATATTTACATGTTAATCCACCTCTAAAAGTACATGTAACGTGATTATAAAACACCTTATCAAAATTTTAAAATAAAAATTCATCCAAACTCTTGATTCTAAGGATAAAAACAATCCTATCCAATATGATACCTCTCTAAATCTCACTTAATTGAATTGCAAGAAGATTTATAATTCAAGTGGTTCAGAACATTTACCTCTACAATCGAGTTCTTATTTCAATTCGCTTATATGTTTGGAAGTGTTTTCTTATAACAATTCACATTCTTATCCCCTGAAAAGCTGTTTTCTCTCCAACATCAAACACCTGTGCGTACAGCCATCGCTAACCTCTCGCTATTCGACAAGTTTGGCCCACACTCCATATCAACAACATGCCTCTCCAAGCCCTCTCTCATCATATAATTAATCTTGATTGCTCATCATTTGGATCTAATCTTGCTCGATTTAATAGCTTCGATTATTGGACGCTCACGCTTGCTACACCCTAGTGTTCTTGGCGTTTTAACTTTAAAGTCATATGTTTTTTTGTTGTTTTCTAGCACAAGCTGTCTAAATAATGCACAGCAGCCAGCTATATATGTGCATGCAGAGATGTGGAAACCCTCTTTTTCTGTTAGCAGTATACAAGGGAGGTGCATATAATCATATATCCCTATCAAGGAAGAAAGAATACAATATCTTTTTCAATGGTGATATGAATGACATTTCATGTCAAATTAACCACTGATTAAGACTGATGAAAACCTATACCAAAAAGAGAGATAATACTCTTGTGTATTCTTGCACACCAAATCTAAGATTTGTTGGGAGTTTGAAAGCAAATGAGAGTTGAGTCCTGGGAGACAGACATCCATTGAACTTCAAGCACTGAGAATGGGCGAAATATGCAAGCCTCTATCTCCATATGAGCACCTCTAGCGCAAGCCCAAACCAGGACAAATGGCAGCCCCAGGCCACCAAGCCGCCCTCCAGCGCGCGCAGTCAAGCCGGGGCAAGGTGTGGGACCCACCAGCCCAGCAAGCCCACAGGGAAAAATGGACTGGCCTGTTGCCCCTAGTCACGGCTATTTTTCAAAAAATAACAATAATTACTGTTAGGGCGTGTATTCACGCTCCAACAATAAAAAAAATTTGAAAATCAGTCGCTGACCCACCAACCCACAGAAACCAACGGCTACAAGCCACGTGGCTTCTCCTGGAGCCTCCAATCCAAAAATCTTATCCAATCCAACGGTTGTCCAATTTTTGGCTAAAAAAAATATCTAAAAAATTTGTAAAAAATATCAAAAAATATTGGAATTTTTTTCTATAAATACCTACCAATATTATTCACTTTCCACACCAATTTTTATACTATAAAATTCCATTTGTGCAAAAATACAAATGGCATCTTCCATCGAAGCCGGAGGGTCGTGGACAAACGTTTGAATAGGTCAAAATATTGGGGACGAGGTTTTAAAAAAAAAAATTTGTCATTTAATTCAATTTAATGTCATTTTTTAAATTTATATTTCTTGCATTACCAATTTCATTTTTTTAATAGATTATTCAAGGCAAAACAAAAAAGAGGAAAACCATTACACATGGCTACTCAAGTGAACACTGCCCGCAGTCGGTTCCAGTGGTGCGTTCTGTGTCAGAAATAATGATACTATTACGTCCTCCGAAGGAAAATACTCTCCCACGTCGTGATTTGGTGGAACCGCCTCTGCCAATGATTGAGTTGTCCTTGTACTTGATTGTGTCGGATTATGACGACCGAGAGTATTTCAATTGTATGATAAGTGAGATGTGAATTTTTATAATAAATATGGACACGTGGCAACTGAAAATCCTATCCGAAAATTTAATTCGAAAATTTTACCTGAAAATGTTATCTGAAATTTTAGATGAGAATTTTATAATAAATAGTGACATGTGACAACCGAAAATCTTATTCGAAAAGTTTATCAAAATTAATTATTTAAGTATAAAAAATAGAAAATAAATTCAAGTGAATAGTAATTGCTCTTGCTCTTGCCTTTTCGGGTGGAACCAAAAAAGGCAAGGCTGCCACTATTCATGTGAATAGTGACAAACATTACCTTGCCTTTGCTTTACCCTTAGAGCACTTTCGGCAGTTTGCCCTTTGCCATGGCGGAGGGAGGGAGGGGGGGGGGGGGGGGGGAAGGGGGGGAAGGGGGGCTAGGGCAGCTACTATTTACGTGAATAATGGCTGCCCTTTCAAAAAGTAATGTGTGTTTCCAACAGTTGCCATGACAAGGGGCAAATACTTTTTTTTTTCCACAAATTTTTTTACCTAAACAATTAATTTGGATAATATTTTCGGATAAGATTTTTGGACTCCTACGTGTCAATACTATTCATATCTCATAATCGGATAAATTTTTTGGATAAGATTTTCGATTTCAAATTTCAAAATTCAAAATTCATATAAATTTCAAATTTCAAATTTCAGATGAATTTCAAATTTCAGATAAGATTTTCACCATCTAAAACTACATCACGTGTCATCTCTATCTGCCTAAATTTTTCTATAAAATCAGATGCTCAGCTCATACCTCTCACACCAGATCTTCTCTATATTTTCATTTCTCATATTTTAGAACTCATACTCCATTCTCAATGGCAGACATGAACGAGGTCTTGGAGAGGCAAGAGCGAGAAACTAGATAAGGAAGGCGTAGACGAGCTGCAGGCAAAAGGGAGCAGAGAGAATTAGATCTGCAAATTGTCATGGCAATGGCTTTGCTTGATGAAGAAAACTAGAGCCGCCGTGGTTCATAAGAAGGCCGTGGCCCGAATGTGGACAGACATAGACATTCTCGAGGTAAGAATCTTCTGGAAGATTATTTTATCCCAACTTCTTTGTACTATGATGTTCATTTTCGAGCGTGATATAGAATGCAACCACATTTGTTCAATAAAGTCATGCATGATATTTGCAATTATCATTAATACTTTGTTCAAAAGAAAAATGTTATTGGAAATTTGGGACTTCTTCCTGAGCAAAAGTTCACAGCTGTTATACGAATGTTTGCGTATGGGTCATCTGCTGATCAGGTGAATGAGATTGCCCGAATGGGGAAGTCCACTGCTTTGGAAAGCTTGGTGAGATTTTGTGATGCAGTCGAAACTCTGTACACCAGGGAGTACCTATGCAGATCTACGCCCAGGGACCTCCAACGGCTTCTACAAAAAGCCGAAGTTTGAGGATTTCCAGGAATGATTGGTAGCATCGACTGCATGCACTGGCAATGCCCAACTGCTTGGCAATGAGATTCTGGAAATAGGAAAAGGCAAAAAAGTATCATCCTTGAAGCCGTTGTTGGATTCGATACATGGGTTTGGCACGCCTTCTTTGGAGTTGCTAGATGTCAAAATGACTTGAACGTCCTGGGTCAATCTCCGATGTTTAATGATGTTTTAAGAGGTGAAGCCCCGAATATCACCTATGAAATCAACAATATCGTCTACCAAAATGGGTATTATCTAACTGACAGCATTTACTTGAGGTGGACCAAATTTGTGAAATCAATTCTGCATCCTCGATCCTAGAAGCAAAAATTATTTGCTGCCTATAAGAGGGTTACAAAAAAGATGTGGAGAGGTGCTTTGGTATCCTCCAAGCCTGGTGGGCTATTATAAGGGGTGCGGCGCATCTGTTTGATGAGAAGGTGCTAAAGAGCATAATGATGACATGCATCATCCTCCATAACATGATTGTGGAGGATGAGTATGATTACGATCTTGCAGACGTGTACGAACCGGATCCTATGAACACGGTCTTAACAAGAATTTATGAAAAACCCATGGGGCCAAATGGAGAACCATGCAGCATGAACTGTTGGTGAGTGACGGTCGTTTCATGACCCGTATGATTGATCTATATACGGAGATGCAATCGTCTTATATTCATGAACGACGTCAAGTTGACTTGATGGAGCATTTATGGGCGGTGAAAGGCAATGACGGTGAATGAAGTGAAGTGAAGATTTTTTTAAATTTATTATGTTTATGTTATATTTTTAGCTATGCTTTGGTTGTGGTTTGTTTTTTTGTTTTTTTTTTTAATGCTTTGGTTGTGGTTTGTTTTTTCTGTATAGAATGTTTTGAATGAAAAGGTATTTTATTGAATGCTTTCTTTATTCACTCAAAGAAAATCAATACAACTAATAAAATAAAATACATGAATTATAACTTCTTTTTTTTGGAGCACATTTCCTATTGAGAGGGGCGATAGCATACTAAACTCACACAAACTATAACTAATTTTTAGAACAAAACATTAAAATACAATGAAATGAAAGGCAAGCAAACTAACTTAATGGTTTTGATCATTTAACTAATCCATGTTGCTAGGTCCATTGTCACGAAAAAGTCTTCGTCTCATAACATCCCTTCGTTCTAGCTTCCAAAATTGTTTTGTTTCAGGGGACATATGGCTTGTATCCATGGCCAAGGTTTCCCGATCCTTCCTCTCAATGTTTTCTTGGCGTACATACACCCTTTCTTTGTGTGCATACTCCATTTCTTTGTGTGCATACTCCCTTTCTTTGCATACATACTCCATTTCTTTTGCATATTCTAGTTGAATTGCCCTCTCGTCTTCTTGGGTTTTCATGTCTATTTCAATTCTCATGGCTCTTTGCCTTGCAATTTCCTCCAAAAATTTAGATGCATTATTGGTAGAATTACTCCCTCTCTTCGCCTTTACCGCCTTCCTCCCAATAGGCATTGGCTCCCTTTGGATGGCGAATCCGATGCCGGTGTATCATGGTGTTGCGTCTCGTTTAACACCACCGTCGGACTCGTTGGAATAATTCGGAATCTCTTACAATTCTTCACCACCTCTCAACATTGGGTATGGTTGAAAGTTTTTTTGCCTTGCCCAGTAGCACCATACCACATTTGTGCTTGCATAATCTATATATATAATTAAAAAAATGAAAATGCAAGAAACTTAAAAAAAATTTGGCAATGCAACAAATATAAACAAAATAATGGAAATGCAAGAAATTTTAACAATTTATTGGAAATGCAAGAAATATCAACAAAATATAGAAATTGCAAGAAACATTTAAATAAAAATTAATAGGACATTAAAATTAATAAAACTAAAATTACAAATAATTTACCTAATTGCTAAGATTTTCCCCGCTTCTATGGTTGTCCATCGCTTTTGTCAAGGCATCTCTCCGTTTTTCCAACTCTTTATTGAGAATTTTCCACCTACTTTGTAATGCCATTTCCGTACGACTTGAACCCGATCTTTCACAAAATTCGGTATGAATTTTTTTCCACATATGACAGAATTTTATCTCATTGCCCGAGACGGGACAATGACTAATTTGGACCCAACACTCACACAACAAAACATCTTTCATGATTCTCCATGCCCCTCCGGTTTCGATAGAAGAAGCCATAATATGATTGAGAAAAATAAAAATTGAAAGTGAAAAAATATTGAGTAGAAAGTGAATTATAGTTGAAGGAGAAGAAAATGTATGAGGATTTGGTATTAAAAGTGAAGAGTATTGGTTGGTATTTATAAAAGAAAGAAAAAAAATCATTAATTTTTGGGTTTTTTTTAAAAAAAAACAATTTCAAAATTTTTTTATTATTTTATTGCACAAAAATTCGCTGCCGTTGGATTGGAGGAAAAAATTCGATCGGAGAGCCCGGATGACGACACATGGCTTCTAGCTGTTGAGGGACTGTAGCGCGCGTTTGGAATTTTTTTAACATTGCACACGCCAACGTTAAAAAAATTTGAACGACACGGGCTGACGTCTTCCCCAAAACTCCTGCTCGGCCCTGAAGTCAGCCCCAAAACTCGGGCTCCAAGTCAGGCTGGCCTCCCCCTAGCCCAGTCTGCTGGTGTCCACCTCTTGCCCGAGCCAGCTTTTATTGCTGAAAACGATTTTCTGGCCTAAACACCCCCCAGCCCGAGCCCAAACTCCATTGCTGGAAGTGCTCTTACCCTTTGAGGTGGAGGTGCTCTAACAAGTCACTGATTCAGTTTGTCATTGTTATTGTTCTTATTTCTTTTATTTATTCTGTTATCATATATAGTTTCGTTTGGTCATTTACTGTGAGTTTATTTCACTAACTATATGTGATCAGTACTGATTTTTCCCATCAAGATTGTGGAAATAGTTGTCTTTGGGAGCACAAAACATTGAGATGTTTGATTTTCGTTCTCACCTTTTCTTTAATAGTTCATCGGACTCATTAGGTTCAAAATTTAATTTTTTTGTTATGAGAATTGTTATTTACGACTCATTTGGAAGTGATTCTGGATAGAAACATATATTCATTTGGGAGTAATTCTGGATGGAAACATTTATTAAGTTGGTGTAGGCGTGGTCCTTGAACGCTTGCACATAACAAGCAATTGCAAACAACTATTAATTAAAATTTGCTTCGCATCATGACCCTTTGAATAATTTGGGCTTTATTTTTCCCTATCCAGCTACCAAAGTATTCTAATTTCATCATACAAAGAAACCCATTCATAACCAATATGTTTCTGCTGGTTGACTTCAAGACACAAGGGGCAATCAAACCTTGTGTGTTTGGGACAAACAATCTCATTTTTCCACTTTATATATTATGGAATTTAAGATTACAACTGCTCACTTAAGTACACACTAAAATATATACATGTTAGGATACGATCATATACTAACATTTTTCCACTTCATCTCATAATAAGAAGATTTAATTCGCAGATAAAGTTTCCTCAATTTCCTACAGTTCATAACCTGGGAACCTGGCGTTTTCGGGCACGTGCAGATCAAACAAGAGGCAAGCTGTTCCGGCAAGTCCTTGAAAAAGGGAATAGGCATGTTCAGCCCCATGAGTGTCCCCCACTGTCACAAGTTCTCTACCGTTGTGATACAAGAAGCTTGCGAATGCCTTTGCTCTCCCTTCATATATGGCTTCTCCGGTTAGACGGTAGAGAGAAAGGAAGGCATAGGCATTCCCAGCCACACCATCAGCAAGTCCTACCTTCTTCAGCAAGCCATTCTTCCACACAACTTCTCCTGCTTCTATCGCAGCATGGCGAAATTCCCTGTCACCTGGAAACACCTAAAGAAGAAAAGAGACAAGCAGCCATTAATTCATCTAGATTAGTAGACAGACAGACAAACAAGAAATACACACATACATGGACCATTTTGTGCTAGCAAACTTCGAGGATTTTGGATTCAGAAGAAAAGGCCAAGCACCATAACATAAATTCTCAATGCATTGTATACAATTGAGGGCAATGAATGGACCTCTATACTTTGAAGCCTTGCTAAAGGAAAATGTTAAAGGGATCATATCTTCTGACCACATTCACTCAGTATCATAATTAAACTACCAATTAACCTACCAACGGTCACTTTATGTGATTAATTATATCATGTAATCCCTCCAGCATTATTGCATTAGGAAAAGTAAATTTGTGCAGGAGAGGCAACCAACCTGTGATGCCTTGCACAGGGTTATGGCCATGCCAGCTGCACCATGAGACCAATGCACAAACTTGTCTCTGGGGTTCCCTTCACTTGAAGGGTAGTTTCCACTATGAGGAAACCTATTAGCCATCATATATCTGAGAGTTGCCTTCACATCCTCTGCATCCTCTTTAGCAAGTGGGAAGTGAAGCAGGACTTGCAAAATTCCAGCCAGGCCATTGGCTGCCCCTAAATACCTTGTCCCATGCCACCTGTACATGAGTGGGCAGGAAGGGTTATCAGATGCACCTGCCCTACCTCCAGCCAACACAGCATCCACCACAGGCATTAGAAGATCACTTGGCACCTTCTCTTGTCCAAGATACTTGTTTATGAACAAAGCTGCCCATAAAAAACCAGCTCTCCCATGTAGAAGATCATATGACATTCCAAAACCACCTTCCTCTGGCCCAACTGAGAGGGCCTTCTCTTGTGCTACCTATACATGATCAACCAAATAAGTGTTACATAAACCGGCACCTAATCTTCCTGCTTTAAAGGTTCGATCAAAACAAAATTTAGAGCAGATACATTGAACCATCCAACCCAACTGACTGGCCATTATCAACCATACAAGTTTTAAAGTAAAGATAATTTTGAGGGAGGTGCTAACTACATTAGTTGGTAATTTAAGTCCCTGACATCTTGCAAACTTATCCTAATGAGAGCAATTTTGCTCACTATGTTCAACCATATTGTAGCATTACTTATTTCGTCACTTGTTGTGTCCCGGGAGAAAAAATTCAAAACTTTGATCTACAGGAAGAGGGGAAAACAATCCACTCCATCTCTAGGATGAGGAAGGAGCTGATCCAAAAACAGGAAAAGTTTGCCCCGGCACAGACACAAATTAAAATTAACAGACAGACACATAAACTCTCCTGTGTTTTAATTGCAGATAAGCTTCCATAGAAAGTTGCATGTATTAGCACAGACGGTTGGTTTAATTTTCCATACAAGCAACATCTTTTAACTTTGTAGAACGTATAGATTTTAAAACTTGATACGAACATCATTTTAAGTATTAATATATTGAAACCTTCGCACAGAGGCAAAGACTTCTAGTCGGGAACTTCAATTTTGAAGAAATGTATATATTTAAACTGTCATTGTAGGAAGCGCATAAATATCAAACCAAGGTGGTAAGCTGGGGCAGAAATGTGGTAAGCTCATGTCAACAGGTGACCTGATATTTCCAACGGGCCAAAGAGAAAGGAGGAAAAAAAAAAAGTAAAGATATTCCAAGATAGATTTTTTTGGTAAGAATAGACTCCAAGATATTATGAGAGATTCTATTAGTACCATTTTTATTGACCATTTTGTTGATCGCCTCTCTAATACAAGTTGGCAAATAACATTATTGTATATTATAAAATCCATAAATAGATAGGTAATAGAAGTTGTACTAAAAATACGACAGAGATGCCAGTGTGGTATAGCTTAGTTGGTTAAGCTCTTCCACTTTCATCCATGTGCACAGAGGTTCGAAACCACATACACCCAATGAATATTTGTGTAAAACTCCCTCCCTCAATCGCTTGTACTCAATAAAAAAACAACAAAGATATTAAGATGAATTGGAGACTCAGATCGATATGTATACCTCAAGGAAAAGGTTCAAATACAAGTCACGCCTTTGATGGTCGCCAATCAAGTTGGCCACTACAGCTCCAATGGCGTAAACTCCTCCTCTACCACATAAAAACGTCACGTGCCTGCATAAACCAGTAATGTCCATTAATAATAAAGACAAATTAGCTCAAATATCCTTGGCATATCCTGCCTCAAAAATGGGAAGAAGGTAATTCCATGTTCGTTTAATTTACGAGTTTTTGTTTCTGTTTTTAAAGGTCTTTCATATTGTGATTACTTCACTTATTAGAGCATGTCCACCGCTGCACCAAACCTGGGCAAAAGGCCTCCCTGGCAGCCCATTCCAGCTCCAGTGCGCAACAATGAGCCAGGGCAAATGGTGGGTACCACCAGCCTGGGCAAGCCCACGGGCTAATCCTGCCTGAGCTGTTGCCCTCGGGCTGCTGACGTTAGCATGATGTCAGCAGCTGATTTTCAAATTTTTTATTACTGTTGGACCCACCAGCCCATATTGCCCAATGGTTACAAGCCATGTGGCTTCTCCTGGAGCCTCCGATCAAAAAATATTGCACAATCTAACGGTTGTCTAATTTTTGGCTTAAAAAAATTGAACAAAAAATCAAAAAATTTAAAAAAAAATATCAAAAAATTCTGAAATTTTTTTCTATACATACCTACCAATATTATTCACTTTCCACACCAATTTAATTTCAATATTTTGTCCAAAAATGTTATCTTGATTTTTAGGTGAAGATTTTACGATAAATATTAACACTTGGGAATTGAAAATCTTATTCGAAAAGCTTATTAAAATCAATGGTTTAAATATAAAAAAATAAAATAAATTTAAGTAAATAGTAATTGCCTTAGACTTGCGCTAGACTTAGCCCTCATGGATGGAACCACAAATGACAAGCCTAACACTATTCACGTAAATATTGGCAGTCCTTACTCTAGACTTAGCCCTTATGAGTGAAGATACTCTTACTAACTAAAAAATGGGGTGGATCTGGTTTGGGGTGGGGTAGAAAGAGGGCGGTTGATGATTAAAGTGGGAGGGACTTGACGAGAAAGGAGGAAGACAGAGAGACTCAATTTATTGTGTGTAATCCATTAATATTTTATTAATATATTTAATAAGGGTAAGCAAGTCACTTGTCATGCGGAAAAAGAAGAAGGCCAAACAAAATATATGTAATTACTTCAGCTCAGTAACCCCCAACCCCCAACCCCCAACTCCCAACCGATAACTGACAACCGACAAGACCTGTAACGAAACATTTAACGTAATTTACCTTGTGGACGCACGTTCGATGGTCACGCACTTGTCGACAACCTCTGTGGACAGCACCAAGTCCTGCCGGTTACCAGTTGCCTCGTAAGACCTCAAACACGTAAAAGCCGTACCAAGCAAACCCGTATACACTGTCGGATCCAATACCATACCCGTCCGCAGACCCGAACCCGAATCCCCTCCTCCTTCCCACGTGGCCTGTACCACCTGCATCCGAAATTTCAAAATAAATAAATAAAAATCCAAAAAATTAAAGGAGGTGAGGCGATTTCTGAGTTCAAATCTCACCAACGATAGGTGTTGAATTACGAAGCTGACCTCAACATACCTGGTCCTTGAGAGACACAGCTGCTCTGAGAAAAGTCTCGCTGGGAAGTGACCAGTTGGGAGCCGTTGGATCAATCAAATCCAGCCGTTCGTTGTTGGCATCCTCATGACCCTCCGGAGACGACGTTAACTCCACCCCAAACGACATGTTTTTGCTCTCTCTCTCTCTCTCTCTCTCTCTCTCTCTGCTTTCTTCGTGTTTGGGTTTTGAGCTTAATTAGCTGGGAAAAAGCGCACGTATACGGCAACGGATATATGTAGGGGGAGTTTGGGAGAGGGAAAGGTGTTGATCTGATTGTATGGTGTGGCGGTGCACCGTGGAGAGATATGCTTCCCCGCCTACCACGTAAGCTAATTATTACCTTGTACGATTAAATTGCCATATTTTATTACCCTTTTTTTTTAAAATTGTTTTTATCAAATATTTTATTACCGTTTGATGCATGCGAATCACATTCCTCGCCCGCAATTTGGACAAGTAACAGTGGAGAGATATTATTCCATCAGAGAAAGAAGAAACGAGATAAGGGGATGATATATTATTGACTGTGCGGTCCACTTTCTTTAATTAATTAAAGTTATTTTTGGACCCACGATTTTAACGTGTGCCACTAAATTGGCAATTTTATGTTTCATGGTGGAAAATCTACATGAACATGAAGTCCATTTTCACAGAAAATTTTATATGAAACGGGCAATTACAATCTGTCACATAAAAAAATTATCATCTGTGACATATCATGCCATTTCATATAAGTGTTTCTTGTGAAACATCACACTTGTAACTTTTGTCTTATCAATGAGGTGATATTTTATAATTTTGAAAACGATATTGCAAGTATGATTTTGAAAATGATATTGCATGTATGATTTTGAAAATGATATTTTACACACATGACACACCCAAAGTAAAAATTTCTACTTCCGAAAGACAAGTATTTTCATTTTGAATGACCAAAAGGCCTAAAATGATCGGTCCATAATGATTGAAAGTTGAAACCATATAATATATGATGTAGAAGGTGGGGGGTTTTCTGTGCCCCGCTAAAAACGTTGTCTAAAAAAAAAACAACAACTTTGGGAGACAACAAGTATAAAAAGATCTAATCGTATTTTTATGTGGGTCAAGATATTGAGGTGGACGGTGGTGGTGTGATAGACCACAAAGTATAGCTATGTGGGGTAAATTGTAAAACTGTAAAGACCTGGCTTTGCTTGTCAGCTTTCCCTTTCCCTTTTGTTTTGTTTTTACTCCCAATATGAGAAAAATTAGCTATTACACATAACAATTCTTACTAATTAGGATTTGAGACATAGAGAATTTATATTTGGGTTTTAATATCTAGAAATCAAATTTTGTTTTGGATTAAATCAAAGAGGAGGTCCATATTCATTGAGCCTGCCTAAATTACAAAGTTAAAATACAAATTTACCCCTTTTGTTTAAAAGCCTAATCAAAATTAGATCTCTCTCATCGATCTCTCTTTGCTGGAAGTTGAGGTCAGCCTGACGGAGTTTAGGTCCTCGACCTCGCCGACTCCATAGCCTCCTCATCTCTCTTCGGCCTCTCCTTGTCGGAGATCAAGATAAATGAGATGGCAGTAGGCAGAGTTTTTGTTCCTAACAAGACGTTGGTCTCCTCTCCCAAGTTTCCAACACGTTGTTTTCCTCTCCCAAGTTCCCAACAAACAAAAAGGCGTGCTCTCCTCTCCCAAGTAACCAAGTTTTCAACATTCATTTTCAAAAATTGATTATTTTTTCTTTGCCCAAATTGATTATTTTTTTCTTTGCCCAAATTGTTTCTTCACTTGTTCTTTACAACTTATTCTTTCCTTTGCCAAGGCCAAACTGTGTGCTCTCTCTGATCCTATCCACTCCACGCCACACCATCTCTCTCATATTACAAAGTACTTGGAATTTGAAGCCATGATATGATTGCAAGAAGAAACAAAGAAAATTAGGAGGTGAATCCCTAATTTGTCAATGCTTTCCATATATTATTTGTGTAGTTATTTTAATAAACATTTTTTTCATATATTATTTTTGTAGTTATTTTACCAGACTTTTTTGCTGGTTGATGATTGTGCGTGCTTGAGTTCTTGATTGCATCTTGTTGATGTTTGTACCTGCTTTAGTTTTTTTATCTTCAATTTTTTTTTGGTTTGCAAAAGACAATTTAGTGACTATGAGTATGTGAAAATAGATGTAATTGATGCCACTAAAGATGATTTTTGTTTAATTTATGGATTTTAAAATTTTAAAATTTGTTATTTTACTTGTACGTATAAGGCCTCATCATTTTTCTTTGCACATAAGACATAAAGTAGGATAGATTAATACTAAACAATTTAATTGTTTTGTTATTTGCAGAATAGATAACAAATTTTTTTGAGAGCGTAGGAACCAATAAAGTATGTTCCAATGTCAGAGAATGAGTTAAATCAACACTTCCAGCACTAGTGATTGGAGAGGGCACACCATTGGCATTAGCAACAGTAGCACAAGCAAGAGAACGATGATTGTGAATGAGAGACGCATTAAACGTCATATGATCAATAGCTCCAGCATCAAGAATCCAACCACAGTCCTTTTGAGAATCAGTAGCAAAGAGAGCTGGACCAATATTACTTGATTGTTGGAGAATGACAGTATCTACCACAGAAAGAGTAAAAGTGACGGACAATAAGATGTGTCAGTTCAATGGCACAAACGGTGGTTTTTCCCTCTTTTCGGCTAGGGGAGGTGTCATGGCCCTCGCGAGCCCTTCGCTCTTTATAGCTATCCCACCACTTAGGGTATCCATTTTTCTAAAATACTGCTTTACAGCATGGCAAGTACTGCAACAGTGAGTACACTTCCCAGTAGTAGAACCATGATATGAGTATTGAGTCAACGACTGATTCCAACCACAGTCCTTTTGAGAATCAGTAGCAAAGAGAGCTGGACCAATATTACTTGATTGTTGGAGAAGGGCAGTATCTACCACAGAAAGAGTAAAAGTGACGGACAATAAGATGTGTCAGTTCAATGGCACAAACGGTGGTTTTTCCCTCTTTCCGGCTAGAGGAGGTGTCATGGCCCTCGCGGGCCCTTCGCTCTTTATAGCTATCCCACCACTTAGGGTATCCATTTTTCTAAAATACTGCTTTACAGAATGGCAAGTACTGCAACAGTGAGTACACTTCCCAGTAGTAGAACCATGATATGAGTATTGAGTCAACGACTGATTCCCATGTTTCTTGACAGCTATAGCCAAACTGGAAGCACTACCCAGATTAAGCATGGTATTGCGGTATTGCTCCTCCACACAGTGGCAAAGGATGTCGTCAGGTTAGGGAATGGTTATGTATTAAGAATTTCTTCGCGAATAGGATCATAAATATCATCAAGACTAGTAAAAAAACAGATAGACACATTCCTCATCAATCTCCTTCTGGCGAACCTTAATCATGTCAACCTAGGTACAAGTAATTGGCTTGTGGTGATCAGGCTCCTGCTAGCCTTCAAAACAAAAAAATAGGATTCAATAGGTCTTCCTGCCTGCTTAGTCTCCATAGCTTTGCTAGATAAATCATAGATAATTGATTTATCAACACCTTCATAAAATTTCTAAGACACGGCCTCCCAAATATTCTTGGCGGTGGGAAGACAAATAAACAAATTCATCACACTCAATTCCATGGCACCGATAAGCCAACTTTTCAAAATAGCATTCTCCATCACCTACTTGTCATAGGTGACAGCATCATGAGCATGTTCTGGAATAGTACGAGTAAGATATCCCATCTTCTCTCATCCCGCAATAAACATAGTAACAACTTGGGACCAGAGAGTATAGTTGGTGCCATTTTGTTAACCATGGAGGAGAGAAAGTTAGGTTTGGGTGTTTGACAGAGAAAGTCGAAGGGAGAGGGAGAGAGAAAGAGAGAGAAATGAGATCTGTATTTTCTGTTATCAAAAACTGTTACAATTCTCACTTAACTAAAGCAATACTTAATCTGATGTTTATATAGCTGACAACTTCTACTAAGTAGCCTAACTAACAATCACGGGTTATACACTGAGAAGCACGTGACCACTCTCCAGCTCATATATTGTTAACACCCCCCCTCAAGCTCAGCTGGGGAAGAGCCAAGGCTGAGATTGGAGCAATGTTTGATGAATATTGGACTATGAAGGCCTTTTGTCAAAATATCAGCAACCTGTTCATCTGTGGGAACATATTGGACAATGAGATCTTTACTTTGAACACGCTCTCTAATGAAGTGAAAATCCACATCCAGGTGTTTGATGCGAGAATGAAAAACAGGGTTTGCACTGAGAGCTAGAGCAGACAAGTTGTCGCTGTGTAGGAGAGGAGCTTCAGGAACTATCATATGCAAATCGCACAAGACTTGTCGTATCCATGAGATATCTGCAGCACAGTGAGCTAGTGCTCGATATTCTGCTTCTGTAGAGCTGCGAGAAACAGAAGCTTGCTTCTTGGAGGACCAAGCAATCGGATTGGAACCGAGGAAAACAACATATCCTGTGGTGGATCTGCGTGTATTGGGATCACCAGCCCAATCGGCATCACAATATCCAGATAAGACCATGGATCCTGGAGAAAACGTGACACCAAACTGCAATGTGCCTTGCAAGTACCTGATAATACGTTTAACTAGGCTAAGGTGAACATCTGTAGGACTATGCATAAACTGACAGACTGTGTTGACAGCAAAAGCAATGTCTGGTCTTGTGAATGTCAAGTATTGCAGAGCACCTACAATGCTTCGAAAGAGTGTGGGATTTGGAAGTGGAGTACCTTCATCCTTTAAAACCTGATGGTGAGGTTTAGAAGGGGTGCTACAAGGCTTACATGTATCCATAGATGCCTTTTTGATGAGATCTCTAGCATATTTGGCTTGATTGACAAATATTCTCCCTCCTGAATGGTATTGCACCTCAAGACCAAGGAAATATTTGAGCTTTCCCAGATCTTTAAGCTCAAAAACTTCACTAAGAGCTTGAATAACAGATGTCACCAGTGAAGGATCAGAACCTGTGATTATTATATCGTCAACATAGAGTAATAGGATGACAACAGCAAATTCAGTTTTCTTCACAAACAGGCTGGGATCAGAGTGTGAAACTGAAAATCCCAAGGTAGGTAAATAGCCTGTGAATTTTGCATTCCATGCACGAGGAGCTTGCTTCAGGCCGTAGAGAGATTTTTGAAGCTTGCACACATGATTAGGATATTGAGAATCGACAAAGCCTTGAGGTTGCTTCATGAACACTTCTTCTTGAAGCTCACCGTGAAGAAAGGCATTTTTCACATCCAGCTGCCGTAATTCCCACTGAAAATTGACAGCTAGACCAAGAATGAGACGCACCGTTGTATGACGTACCACAGGACTGAAGGTTTCCTCATAATCTAACCCATATTCTTGACTGAAACCCTGAGCAACTAATCTGGCCTTATAGCGAGAGATAGTGCCATCTGCGTTCCTTTTGATCTTAAAGATCCATTTACAGCCCACAATATTTGTATTTGGAGGAGGAGGAACAAGAGTCCAGGTTCCTTGTTGATCAAGAGCTTGAATTTCTTCTGTCATGGCTTGTTTCCATGCTGGATGACCAAGAGCTTGTTTAAAATAGGATGGTGTGTCTGGTTCTGAAATGGAAGTTAACTGTGTATGAAAGCTGGAAAATTCTGGGAATTGCTTGGATTGCACAATACCAGACTTGGAACGAGTTTGCATTGGGTGATTATTCATAGGGCTTGCAGGATGCACCTGTGCAGGAGGTGGCCCTGAATTGTCCATAAGTGAAGATGCAGACTCAAGAGGAAGTAGAACTTCTAATTGTGCATCTGTGAAAACTGGCAACATCTGAATATCATGAATTGGAGATGAAGAAGAATTGGTGGATGATGTAGAGGAATTAAGCACAGGTGCAGATGGAGATTTCTGAGGCATGGAAGCCAAAATAACAGTCACTGGTGTAGATCGAGAGGTAGAGGTTGACAGTGAGGACTGATCTTGATTTAGAGTCGAAACTTGGGTTGTCTTACATGGAAACACATCTTCATTGTGTATAACATGTCTAGAAATGAGAACCTTATGAGTTCTCAGATCATAACACAGTACTCCCTTATATCCCATGGAATACCCCAAGAAAATACATTGATGAGATCGTGGTTCAAGCTTGTGAGCATTATAGGGACGCAGCAAAGAATACACTGCAGACCCAAAGACTTTGAGAGATAGTAAATCTGGATGGCCACCAAACAACTTATAATATGGAGATAGCATATTAAGAACTCGACTTGGCATGCGATTGATCAGGAATGCTGCGTGAGTCACAGCATAAAACCAAAAGGGAAGAGATAGCCCAGCTGTAGTTAATAGAGCAAGAGTAGTCTCAATAAGATGCCTATTCTTCCTCTCAGCCAATCCATTTTGCTGAGGAGTATAAGGACAAGAGAGCTGATGAAGAATGCCTTTAGAAGCTAGAAAATCTTTGAACATGTGACTAATATATTCACCACCACCATCAGATTGCAAAAACTGAACTTGAGCTTGATAATGAGTCACAATATAGGCATGAAACTTTATGAAAACAGATGAAACTTCTGATTTATTGATCAAGGGAAATACCCACATGTAGCGTGTACAATCGTCTATAATGGTGAGAAAGTATCTATAACCACCTAGAGCTGCAACATTGGAAGGGCCCCAAACATCTGTATGCAGCTTAGTAAATGGTCTAAGACTAGTGGTAGAAGAGGAAGAAAAAGGCAATTTGTGCATTTTGCCTTGTAAACAAGAGTCACACATCTCAGTTGTGGAATCAACAGACAAAGGAATATTAGAAACCTTTAACATGTGATGAAGAACATCATTGGAAGAATGGCCCAGTCGAAGATGCCACAGCTTGGATTTGACTTGTTGACCCAAGAGTGCATGAGGTCTTGAATTCCCTTGTGCTGCTGGAGGTAGAGACAAGGCTTTATCGTTGGCTGCATCTTTATTTGCTATGACAGAAATTGAAGAATCCAAGGGTGACTTGTGAATTTGTGAAAGTTGAGGATGAACTTGTGGAATGGGATAGAGCCCTTTGTCACTCTGACCTTTGTACAGAATCCTGTGGGTTTGCTTGTCCTGCACGTATATGTGAAACTCATCAAAAATAACATTGCAGTTATTATCCTTGCATAGCAACAAATCAAAAGATGATCTTCCAAGAAAAACAGATAATCCAAGGAATTGTTTCGTGCTTCAAGAAAACAGAGAAATTGCTTCGTGCTTCAAGAGAATTGAAAAATTGCTTCGTGCTTCAAGATTGAAAAATTGCTTCGTGCAACAGGTAATCAGAAAAATCGGCTTCGTGCTTCAAGAAATTACAGATCATGCTTCGTGCTTTTAATGAAATCGCTTCATACTTAAACTGAAATTGAGGACAGAATCAGCATACCGAAGATGAATGTATCATCGAGTCAAGAAGAACAATGCTCGAAGAAAGTTGGCGACAAACACTTGTAAAATCTGCAGAAGTAATATCAGACTTGAGGAAAGAATCTGCATCCAACGAATCGCCATTGATGCAATCGGAAATTGATTATGATATAGAAGAGCGGAAGCAAAAATGATTAGGAATCAAAGAGCCGAAGCTCTGATACCATGTTAACCATGGAGGAGAGAAAGTTAGGTTTGGGTGTTTGACAGAGAAAGTCGAAGGGAGAGGGAGAGAGAAAGAGAGAGAAATGAGATCTGTATTTTCTGTTATCAAAAACTGTTACAATTCTCACTTAACTAAAGCAATACTTAATCTGATGTTTATATAGCTGACAACTTCTACTAAGTAGCCTAACTAACAAGCCTAACTAACAATCACGGGTTATACACTGAGAAGCACGTGATCACTCTCCAGCTCATATATTGTTAACACATTTAACTTGACACCATAAGGAATAGACGTCGGTTTGGAAACAAGAGTTATAATCAGCGTAGGAGCAGGAGTAAGTGAAGGAGCAGCATCCTCTTGATAAAAAAAGGTTGCCAATCTCAATATCGTCACGAGCCATAAAGGTAGATTAGGGTAAGATGTAGAATAAAGTGCAACAAATTTCGGCAAGGGCAGGAAATTTGCGGCAAAGGTAGGAATAAAGAATAACAATTTTTGACAAGGGTACGGCAGCAATAACAATAGCCAAATAGAACAGCAGCGACGGTGGCAATGGCAAAGAATAGTAGCAGGAGTAGGATCTTAGGATTACTGCTCTCCTACCAACTCAAATAGAATTTAAGGCTATGAATAATTCTGTGTATTTCTATTCTTCTCACAATGAGGTATTTATAGTGATACAAGTACAAACCTATCTAGGAAATAAATACAATCCTGGTCAAACCGCTATTCCTATAATTACAAATAAAGGTAATAATTGTATATGATTCCTATAATGAGTCACGCCAACAAATGATGTTTCCACATTCTGTAGTTATTTCCAGTGAGTGGTTCTATGTAGCTAAGGTTCATGGAAAGGGCATTCAAAAATGTCATTCACTGAATATGCAATTGTGAAAATCCTTATCCTCAAATCTGTATGCATATTCTCATCTTTAGCTTTATAGAAACTTTCACCTTTAGGCAGAAAGATTTTATGATTCATATGTATCATATGTATCATATGTTGAATTACAATGCAATTGGTGATCATTTAAAAACCATGAACTGATGAGATGCAATGCAAACTGAACTGCTTTGGCAGTATCATTTTGATAACATCATTCTATAAACATGATCACAACAGTTATCTTTTTATGTACTCAAAAACAGATTAGTGACAGTGGCGGACCTAGCCATTAGCTGCCTACCCGAAAAAGTTCAGAAAAATAAATTATGTATGCAGCTCCCTAAACCCAAGACCCTAGAGGCATCTGCATGAGAGAGAGAGAGAGAGAGCGAAGCCGACATGTAACCACTAATGCTCAGGCTTTATTACTCAGTTTTTAAGGCTAATATTCTTTTCTTCATAGTTCCAGTATGATATTCACTTAATCGGTCAAGTTTAGTATGTAAATTTTGCCTACTCGATCTTCGAATCTTAGAACTGCAAATGACAGATATAGCATAAAACAAAACTGAATTGAAAAACTTTATAAATCTGTTTTAAGGATTCATGAGGTAGCTCTGATTAAAAACTGATGCTATGATCTATAAATTGTAAAAGCGCTCACAATACCACAAGATCACTTAGATGTAAATCTGAAATGTTGATCTTTGATGAAGGCAGCTTCAATGACAAGATCTTCCACAGCTCCCAAAGGCAGTCCAATCAATAGGACTAGAGGGGTGAAAGCTGCAGTGTATATTCGAGAGTTCAGGGCCTAGTATTTTATACCGTAAATGGTGTATTCTTTGCAGATTTCTAATGTTCTTTACAAAAGTGAACGGTTGCACATGTGCTATTAATTTTAGGATTAATCGTTTTATTAGTTCATGAATTTAGATTCGATTTACATTTGAGTCCCTCAATTTCCAAAATCATTCTCGTGGTCCTTTAACTTCACTTTCGTTAGGACAAATAGTCTTGCGTCAATTTTGTTAACTTTTTATGTTAAATGTAGGGGCAAAATGGTACTTTTATATTAAAACAAAAAAAGTTGAATAAAAAAGTATATCTTTAAAATAACAATAATATCAAATCAAATGAAAAAATAAAGTTTTTGGGGAGTAGAAATTGGGATAGAGGGGGAGAGAGAGAGAGTTTAATTTTAATTTTTTATTTATATTTTAATCAATTTAATGCAAAAATACCATTTTGCCCCTGCATTTAACAGAGAAGTTAACAAAATTGATGACAGGACCATTTGTCCTGATGAAACTGAAGTGAAGGACCATGGGAACGATTTTGGAAATTGAGGGATTTAAATACAAATCTAGTCTAAATTTAGGGACTAATAAAACGATTAACCCTTAATTTTATCTTCACAGCTTTACAGTTTGTTCTTATCGTGTACAATTATAATACTAGTAGGATTGATATAGCTCTTTGTTTAATCTGTTTTACACTCAATGAGCAACCATCAGTGTTGTTTATGAATTCTACTTCTGCACTTGAGTTGTGTTCCACTAGGATGAGTGTGAAGCCCTCATTTATGCTTAGGGTTAATCGTTTTATTATAAATTAAAAGTAAGTCTATTATGATCAACTTAACATGCAAAACTTATTGACGATCACATGTAAAGTGTTAAAAAAATTGCATAATTTGCAAGTGGGTTAGGCTAGTTTGACCATGGGAATGAACCTATTTCCTAAAATTCAAGTTCGAATCTTTCTTTCCATAAAGGGAAATTCTATATGAACCCCATTATTTGCTCTTTGCACCCCATAATCTCTTTACACCCCACTGAATTTTAATAGCACTTCAAATTACTCACTATACCCCATTTTTCTTCCTAAATTGCCCTCATGAACCTCATTCTCTAACTTACTGTGTAAACCTCATCTCATATCATACACCCCCATCGAAAACTCCATTTCCTTTCAGACACACCTCATCTGATATCAAACCCCACCCCATCCCATATCAAACCCTACCCCATCGAAAATTCCCTACTCTTGCAGACACACCCCATCAAATTTACAACAAGCTCCACCGCCCACCCCATCCCCTTTGAAACAGAGCCATCACACAACCTATCTCTGCAAATCTGAACCCCATCACACAACCCATCTCTGCAAACCCTAACCCATCGCACAACCCATCTCTAAAACAGAGCCATCACACCCCACAGCCAACCCCAAAACGCCTCACCTCCTCGCAAACCACTATCGCCTCAGCCATTGCAAACATCCATCACAAATCTGTCAAGTTTTCACAAATCCTTCGAAGAGCCAAGGTTTGATTTCAATTTTGATTTCTATATTTACGTTTCTAAGTGTTGATTAAGCCTAGGTTTGACTTCACTTTTGAAAAGCCAAAGTCTGACTTTAATTATTGATTTCAACTTTATGGGTGTTTGGTTCGAACCTGGTTTTACGAAACTGGATTTTAGTTTCGGTGGATTACCACCAAAATGGTTACATTGCTTCAGTGGTAGTCCACCGAATTTGAACATGATCTGTACTAAAATTAATTTTACTTTCGATGGTAGTCCACCGAATTTGTTTCTATTTTCAGGAGATGCCCACTGAATGTATTTCGGCTTTTCAGTGGTACTCCACCGAATATGTTTTCTTGTTTCAGTGATAGTCCACCGAATTTGTTTTCGTTTTTCAGTGATCATCTACCGAATCTGTTACTGAGTGTGTACTTAATAATTTTTTTAAAATATGAAGAGGACTCGCAGAGGTACTACTAAGGCTTCATCATCTCGACCTGATAGATAGCGTCTCACAACCTCAATGAGGAGACAGAGAGCGGCTCCCCAAGATCACTTTGAGGATACTACAGAGGTTGAAGATGTAGCTACTACTCATGATAGTAATGTTGAGGCACATGCCGAGCCTACTAAGCCATCTCGAGTAGGTCCCATTGATCCATCTTTACTTACGAGTTTTAAAACTCACATTGCAGCTGCAATTTGGAATAATCAGGTAAGTCGTTTTACTGTGACAATAGAAGGTAGAAGCTAAAAGACCTTGATAGTGTTGCTGGTATTCATGGGGTTCTGGGTGCTTAGCATGGTTGTATAGACAATTAGGCCAAGCTTCGACGTCTAAGGTGAAGTAGATTGCTGGGTACATGACTTTGCTGGAGGCATGGGTGTATGAGCACATGCATGGTGTTGTTGTCCCTGATCATGACCTTGATTATTTAGAGGTCTAACCTTGTGCACTTCGTTGGATTCCACGTCGAGACAATGGCACAACATCAGTAGATGTGCAGAAGTATAGACAGCGGCTTGACGCTTTGAATGCTAATTAGGTGTGTTTCTCTTACATATCATCCAACTTTGTTGTGTTTTGTATTTTATATATATATATATATATATATATTTTGGTTTAGTAATGTATTTTCCAGTAGTTCATGCTATATTGGGTATCATATTTTAGGTTATATGAGAATCGTACAAGCTTGAAAGGGAATACCACTCATTTCCAAATGTTGCATTCTACTCAGGGATGCTCAGATGTTGTGATGTTATTGAGCCCTACCATTTAGACAGTTTGGTCAAGTGCAGATGATTCCTCCCAAAATAAGTTCCCCAACCAGAACTGGTAGTCGTGCCAATTCGTATAATTCTTACTTTGGGGAAATGTGGGACAATCGGGAGAACCACATGTTGGGAGAGGCGAACCGTAGTATACTAGTGAAAAGACCATCAGATACTGTGCCTGGGTACTTGGAGTGGTACCTCAACGTGGGATATCCGTTTGTCCAGAATCCTAACTATGGCTCTGCATTTGACCCATTTGCCTCAATGCAAAGTAGATATTATTAGGTAAAATTTTTCAATTTTTATGACTTCCACTTTTTCTATTTTCTATTTTAAACTTTTCAATGTAGTCAAAGCCCATGTGTAATTGTCTTCCTTCTCGGCATGTGTATAACAAAGAATGTCATATTAGTATATGTCACCCCCACAATTTTCAATAGTGGGAAACGATACCTATTAGTCTTATAGGTTCAATCCATGATAAGTGCATGCAGAAATGCACGCAAAATCTCAATATTAATGGGGTGTGTCCAAAACAAGTCAATTACAATATCATCAAATGTCCTATGTCACTCAATATAATTGTGTTCGGATAACTTAGTAAGCAACTGTTGCATTTGGGTTCTCCCAACAAATTCTTTGGTTCTATTTCGGATCCTAGCATTGTATATTGTCTTCATAGTTGAAACATTCATTGCATCTCTATCCTTCAAGGTTACCAAAATATCTCTGGGTTTCACCAAACTCTTAGACATGTCCACCAATAAGGCATTCTCCTCTTCAGAAAGTCGCCCTATAAATGAATGACCTTGAAGATACTCTGAAATATGATGGTTATGTACTCCACAAACCACCTCCAACTTCCAATCATCCCCATCACCAATATTGACACCTTTTAACAAGAATGGACATCCACATTTCTTGGTACTAGTGTCCTTAGCACATTTTTTCATATCACTATTTGCATCCGACCTTATATCAGTTGTCTCACTAGACTTGCAAGACTTATAGTTACCGCTCCTTTCACAAGCAAGTATTACTCGAGGTCTCCTTTTGCCCTCACCTCCATAATTAGACCTTTTAATTAAATTG
Organism: Prunus persica; assembly: GCF_000346465.2. Classification (NCBI taxonomy): domain Eukaryota; kingdom Viridiplantae; phylum Streptophyta; class Magnoliopsida; order Rosales; family Rosaceae; genus Prunus; species Prunus persica. The sequence continues at coordinate 19,978,753 of NC_034014.1, forward strand.
ACAATATTATTCATTTTTCCTTGTGCATGAGCCCATCTAAGTAATGCATCTCTACCATTGAATATCTACACATAAAACTCATGTTATTTAAAGATAAAATGTGAAACATTAATGCCACATTAATGATACTAAAAAGGATTTTAGACCAAAAAAAAAACTCAAAAAAATTACCGAATAAGTTGTGAATTGATCACCATAGTCCGTTACCCATTCTGCTCCCACATTGTTGCCTTCAGTAGGGGCGTCACCTTGTTTTTGTTCCTTTAATGGGAGTAACATCAAAATAGCTTGCATTAAATTTGTGGTCGACAATAAGTTACTGAAAAAATGAATAAATTTCGGTTCGTTACCACTGAAACGCATATAAAATTTCGATAATAATGTAACACCCCGACTCCAAATTTAATGTCTATTTTAATTGATTTAACATGAAATTACGAATTTACCCTTGGGGTAGGGGTAAATTGGTCATTTTCTTATTCAGAAGGATTTTAGGGCCACGAATAGTATTTTTGGGTAGGTGGTACTGAGACAAATTCGTAGACATACGGTAGGCTTGAAACGGAGTTGTAATGAGGAAATAGCGATCAAAACATTAACAGTGGCAAAACTGTAATTATTTCAAAAAGTTTGGTAAAAATCAGATTTTTCACCTCAACACTCTCTCTCTCTCTCTCTCTCTCTCTCTCTCTCTCTCTCTCCTCAGTCTCTCTCTCTCTCCCCGACACCGATTCTCTCTCTTTGCGATTCTCCCAGCACCGGCCACGGCCAGGCACGCCACCGGTCCCGATCAACTCCCCTCGACGTCCCGGTCAAGACCTGCCAGATTTTCCCGTCGAAAACCTCGAATTCCAGCCACGAGCTCGACTGGTTCGAACCGGAGCTTTCCCGTCGCCGCACCGCCACCCAAACCCGGTGAGTGAGGTATGGTTTCTTTCTCTTTTTCCGAGTTCTAGCTGACTAATGCATAGGTTTGGACCAATTTGTTGTCTAGAAAATTGATTTGAAACCTAAGTTTTGGCCGAATTTCAAAGTGAAATTCCTGCCAGTTGCCGTCCGAATCGGACTTTCCCGTAGTTGAATGAAGTGATCCTGACCTTGAGCAGAAGCTAGGATAGGAAGGGTGAGCTCGGGTGTGGTGTTTTTCCGTCACCGAAATTTACTCTACACACCCACGCGCTGCCGGCGCCTGTGGCGGCGCGTGGGCGAGGCTGGTGTAGTTTCAATTTGAACCGATGAGATCCTTATATTGTCACGAGTGCATAGGAATTCGCAGATCTCAATTCGGACGTCGTTTGACTATCGAACGGATTTTCGCATATTGTGCGTTATCCAGGTTCGATAGGTTCTGACCTTTAGATCTTTTCCGAATTAAAATATGTTGTTCTAGGTATTCCTAGGACCGTATAGGACTTCACGGATTATGAATCGGAGCCCCGGATGTTCTGATTCAATAATGCAAAATTTGTGGGTTAGCGATAACCATACAATCGTGAACGATTCCTAAACCTGTAATCGGACCTTAGGATACCTTCTTCAACGTGCATGTACTGGGAATTTGGGGATTTAAGTATTTGATTTATGATTTCCGCTTCGACGTAATTTTATATTAATTAAAAGTTCATATCTCGAAATAAGTGTTTCGACTGCACGTACTCAGCAGGCAGGACCCTCACGTGGTCAAGCAGCGTGGGAATATTTGTGAGTGGACTTTGTTTTCAATCATATGCATGGTTTTATTAACGAAAGATTTATGCATAATGTTTTTAATGGTTTATTTAATATATTATATTCATGTATTGAATTTGATGTTGTATAGCGCTTTGGCAATATATTGTGAGTTGGGCATTTTTGGGTATCGAGAGTGTATTTTATAAGGATTTTGGGGAAGATATATATATATATATATTCTCTATAGGTGAGATACTTGAGTTGTTAAAGTGTGTTGTAGAAGAATTTGATTATGAGGGGTTGTTGAGAGAAGTTGTATGATTACACTATGTAAGTACCTTCTCCAGTTATTAGACTTTCCACACGCGGCATTGGATGTTCCGGCTTGTGGAAAGAATAGGTTATCCGTCTCACTCGAGGCGTTGGATGTTCCGGCGTATGGAAAGACTCTGTATAGTGTTTAGGGTCATCACCCATGGCGTTGGATGTTCCGGTGTGTGATGATCCAGTCTGTGCGCGTAGGACATAGTTTGGGAGCTACACATGGCGTTGGATGTTCCGGTGTGTGAGCTTTGGAGTTTCGTCCCCCGGTTGGACCACTCATCCTTAGACGCAGGATAGCACCTGAAAATCTTGCGGACTAGTCAAACAATCCCCCAGTTGGATTGTTTTCCCGATACCTAGGTAGTGTGATGAGTATATCATATAGCTATGTATAGTTATATTTATATATATATTTATATTTATATGTATATCTATAGTTGGGAGTGTGAAGAAATTAGAGTTTTTCAGTGGTTTGGCAGGAGTGGCAAGATTGAGAGAATGGGGTTATGAAGGAGATGACTTGTGTTTTGAAGAATTTTTAAATGAATTATGTTTTGAGTAATTAAATAATGAATTGTGAACCTGCATGTCTTGAGCATTATTTTTACACGGTGGGGTTACTATATTGTTTTTAACTGCAAAACTTGTTTTTGTCTACTCACATGTTTTCTGTTTTGCGCCCCCCAGCCAGTAATCGCTTCAGGAAGCGTGCAAGTGGTGTACGAGGCTCGAACTGTGAACCTTTCTAGTTAGGATCTGAGTAATTGCTTCTACTCAACTGTTCTTGTGATCTAAATTCAGTAGATGCTCTGTTATCGCCCATGGTAGATTTTATTTGTGAGGCCAGAGGCCATTTAGTATGTTTTGATGAATTATAAAAGTATGCTGCTGGTTGGGATTTTTTTTATTTTATGTATGTTGCAGGTTGAAATTCTTGTTGGGTTTGCTTAAATTACAGGGGAAATTCTGCTAAAATTTTGGTAGGAAGTCTCGGTTTTTAGTAAGTGGGCCCGACATCGGGAAGATGTCGGAACAAAGAAGGGGTCCGCTTCGGTTTTCGAGAAATTCCGGGGCGGGTCCTATCAAATAAACCACTGAACAACGTTCCATGTTACGGTGGATCTCCACCGCATATTGAGTTCATGACCGGTCAAACACAACTGAAATAGGTGTTACGTTTCGGTTGCATCCCACCGAATTTACCTATTGCGTTCGGTACTGATGTGTTGAACGCAACCAGCGACCATCATGAAACACTAAACTTGCAAAACGCCAAAAAATAAACTTATACCTCATTCGAAGTCTATCTAACTTCAATCTCACTCTTTATGAATAAATACAATATATTTTTTCACCAATATAAACGTATAAATCTCGTTAGAGTTGTAGGAACATGATGGTTTGAGAAAAAAGTCAAACTAGGGTTGCAGAAACATATGTGGGGTGTAGTGAGCAATTTTAATTTTAAATTTAAATTTTTTTGTCCTTAACGGTAATTATGTACAAGAGTAAAATAGATTATTCATGTTTTAAATTAATATGGAGTGCAAAGAGCAAATAATGGGGTGCCAATAAAATCTCCCTTTCATAAATTAGATTAATTTAGACTCTTGTTTGTATAAGTGCACGTAATTATCAGGACATCATTCTCTCATTTTAAGTTACTGTTAAATAATGCTCTTCTAATTACACAGGCATAATATAATAACAGTAAACTGAGATTAACTATTATTTTAAATAAAAAAATCCTCACGTGCTTTTCTCCAATTTCTCTTTATTCCAAATTTTCTCTTTTTTCTCTCTATTTCCCCAGCAATGACGGGGTTACATGCGTAGCATACCGCAGTGAACCTATTTCCACACGAGCTTAAAGTTAGAAGAGATAAATTTTACAAAAATATAAAAGAGTTTATGATGACTTTTTTAGAGTGCCAACAATAGTTCTGGTCTTAAAATTGCTTTTATATATAACAAAAATTGATGTTTTGTGTTTGCAGATCGGAAAACCCATTTTAACAAATTAAACAACATCAAAATCATAATTTTTGTTTATCCAAAGAGTGGCCTATGTTTACCAAAATAATTTTTGTTTATCGAAATAATTCCATGGCGTTCGAGTGTGGGTGTCTTTAAGCTTTGATGTTATGAGTTTTGGTATTACACATTACACTATGATGCAATTTACTCAGAGTGGCATATCTTTAGTGATGCATATGTGATTGGCATGCATTGATTTTTATTAGCCTGTTAAAGTGGTGTCTTTAAAGACTTTGTTTTGCAATAAACGTTTGTGGGTATCGTGACTGGTAAACCCTCAAGAGACACAACTCCTCCTACTAGAGACATCTAGAGGTTTAACGGCTTGTGGCACATGCTAAGTGCCATCAAGTTTACCTGCGAAAGTGGTTTAGTTAGTTTTTGTTTTGTGTTTGTTTTAATTTCTAATTTTGCTCGAGGACTAGCAAAAGATAGGTTTGAGGTAGTTTGATAAGTGTATTATTTCCTATATTTTTATACCTTTTATATATAGGTTTTGTAGGGAAAGTTAATTAAAAAGTGTATTATTACTTTACTTTCCTTATTTTCAGCTATTATGCGCTCTTGGAAGGATCTCAACTGAAAATTGACTTTTTGAATGAATTTTAGTGCAAGGCCAATTGTAGAAGAAAGCTAAGACATTGAAGATCATTGTATCAAAGTTTCGTAATTTTCTACTAAGCCAAATGCTCCAGACCTGCAAGTCAAGACAGCCTAAGTTGAAATTCCGTCAGAACTGCACTGCTGTGGAAGATTGAAGATTTGAATAGCTTTCCGATTTTTCCTAGTGGCATGTAATATATGCTTGGAAAGCTTAGAGATAAAGCTACGTTTCTCATATTTTTCCAGAATTTTCTAGGAAGTGGAACGACCCCAAAACGTGCATGCAAGTTGGCTGACGTGTTTCCTAGTCAAAAGAAGGATTCTTTCCTAGTTTGTTTCCTTAATTGTTTGAGATTTTGTTTTGCTTTAGGAGAGTTTTTCTAGACCTTTTTGAAGTAGGGTTTAGTTGTTTTATACTATATAAGGTCACCCTAGGATCTCTTCATACGATCATCTTTTCCATCATCTCCCCATATACAACTTTCATACACCCACAAATATAAATATATCAGAGAGAGAGCCAAGAATTTGTTGTCGCTGTGTTGCTGTGGAGAATCCAGAGATCAAGTCCATCTGCCAAATCAGTTTTATGACAACAATTCTCTTGTTTATCTTTTCTTTTGTCATGAACTAATTTTCCTTGATAGGGCTACGATGTAGCCTAACCATGAATACTTAATTTTTATAGTTATATTAATTTCTGATTATTATCCTATGTTGAGTATTTGTTACTGTTCTTAATTAATGATTTAAATATCTAGCTAATATTTAATTGATTATCCAAGCGGAGACCGAGAGGAGATGTTTGGTGTTTGCTTCTTGTAACAAATACCATGACTTGAATGAGTGCCCGAGAGGGACTAACATGACTCATGCAGTTTTCTTATAGGTTCTCATAGAACTTAATGGGTTCTTGGTTTTCTAAATCCGTTGCTCGAGAGAGAATGTGTTGTTAATTGAGAATACTTTTGGTTGAGCCCGAGAGGGGATATCGAATGAATTAGGAGAAACCAACTGTCAACATGGATAGTAATTAGGGTTAATTGGCAATAGGAATTAAGTAGAATTGGTTATGGTGAAATCGGATGCTCTAGTGTCTCATCAACTTGATTTTCCAACATTAATTAAATTGCTATTTTTCATAATTGTTTTAGCTTACTTAAGTCAATCAATCTTCTTAATCAACTATTCAAATAAATTCTAAATTAATCATAATTGGTAGTTAATAGGAAATTACAGTCTTCGTGGGAACGACACTCTACTTATTTCTATATTTCTTGTACGAATTGTGCGCTTGCAATAATTTCACAACAAGTATGCTGATGATGGATATGTACATAGAATGATGAAAAGTAGAAGACATATGTTGTCTAATAATGGACTGTTCTAAATAAGTGTTGTTTCTTTTTACATCTTTGGATCATATTCTTTGATGCACTCTGACATACAAACTAGATGAAATATGTGACAGAAAGAATCAGATTAAACTACTTGGTATCAAAACTCGAAAAGTATCACCAAAATGCAGCTTGTCTATTCCGGGGAAGCTTCCTTTTTCGTCGGCGATGTTTCCTCTTTGGCATCCTGTGATGGTGATGGTTCCTTTTTGGTATCTGGTGATGGTGATGGTTCCTTTTTGGTATAAGTAGTACTTCTCTTTATAAGATCTCCAAATCTTCGCAGCAATGCTTTCTTCTTCCTTGAATTTTCAGCTTGAGTCCCATCTAGATGATCATAATCATCTGAATGGAGTGTTTCTCCATCATCTGTGAATGTGAAAGAAGAATTTCTCCGGTGATGCGTAGCTGAGCCTGGCGAATCTACCTCGAATATCGAGCCTTTGAGAGCCTCATCTATTTCAATCTCATGATCATCATCATCAACTTCCTCGTGTGTGTTTGAAATTTTGAGCTCCTTAAGATTGAAACTGAAAACTTTGCCAAATAAGCCTCCATTTTGAGATGCTGCAGCCTCCTTATCCTCCTTTGATGATGTTTTCTCTTTATCTTCCTTTTTGGCATCCCCTGACATTGGTGGTTTCTCTTTACCAGCATCCTCCTTTTTTAACTCCTTCAGTGGTTTTTTCTCCTTGACCTCCTTCTTCACTTCCTTTGAAGATAGTTTCTCCTTAGCCTCCTTTTTCGACTCCTTATCCTTTGATGGTGTTTTCTCCTTCTCCTCTTTCTTACCATCCTTTTCCTTTGATGGCGATTTCTCTTTCTCCTCCTTCTTCGACGATTCAATGAGCAACCGCTTTAACTCCTTAATGTTTTCATGAGCTGCAATTTCATTTACCCTATAATTTTCGTTTTCGCGGGTAAGGAAATTCAAGGCATCCTCCTTTTCAGTCAGGGTATCTTTCAGCTGAGAATTTTCGGCTTGAGCAATGGCTGTAGCTCCTTTTGCAACATTTGCTTCATTTAAGGCCTGTTTAAGTATGTCTCGCAACTTGCTATTTTCCTCCTTTGATACCATGGCCCTGTTATCCGTCTCCAGAAGCAACTCATGCAATCTAAAGTTCTCTTGCTGTGCAGCATATCTATCTTCTTCAGCTCTTCTAATGCAATCAACAAAACCAGTTTCTTTCCCGCTCCATGCCAAAACTGACTCCTCGTGTTCTATTTTCAACCTGGCAGCAGTATTTTTGTACCTCTCAGCTTCTTTCTTTGCTTCATCCAATAGTGCTTTATAACTTTCCTCACTGCTCTTTAACATCGTATTCAAGCATTCTTCTTGTGATCTTGAGTGCTCTAACTCTGCTTGGGTCACGCAGAGTTTATCCTTCAACTGGTTGGCTTCTGTTGCAACTTCTTTCAGTGCAAAAGCCAAGTCATCCATTGCCTTCTTTCCGTTTTCTTCAGCTTCCGCTGTCAACTTCAGTTCACGTTTAAGCACTCCCATCTCCTCAAGTAATTTCTGAGCCTTGGATGAAGCAAGTTGCTCCTTCTTTTGGGCATCAACCAGACTCTCCTTTGTTAGCTGAATCTCAGACTTTAGACTCTCTAATTCCTCCTCCTTGGAAAGATTATTTTCGAGTTGATCATGATAATGAGACGTACTACGCTCTTGACTATTTTGAGCAGATTCATCTTCCCCTTTCTCCAATTTGTTTTTAATCGAAGCAATCTCAAACTTTGCCTCTTCAAGAAAAACCTTGGTTTGCTCAAGTTGGTTTGTCTGGGTGATCAATGAATCAAGAATTCTTGCTTCTGATTGCTTTCTCTTCTCTATTTCCATCTCCAACTCCCGAATTCTCTCGTCACTTTCGGACAATAAAGCCGTCATGTCAGCCTCAGAGGTTTCCACATTCTCTGCCAGTTTGAGCTCCAATTCCCGAATTATTCCTTCCCCTTCGGACAATAAAGCTTTGGTGTGAGCGTCAGAGGTTTCCACATTCTCTGCCAGTTTGTGCTCCAATTCCTGAATTCTTCCTTCACTCTCAGACAATAAAGTCTTTGTGTGAGCCTCTGCCTCAGAGGACTTCATAACCTCTGCCAGTTTGACCTCCAATTCCTGAATTCTTACTTCCCTTTCAGACAATAAAGACTTCATGCGGGCCTCTGAGGTTTCCACCTTCTCTGCCAGTTTGAGCTCCAATTCCTGAATTCTTCCTTCCCTTTCAGACAATAAAGCCTTGGTGTGGGGCTCGGAGGTTTCCACCTTCTCTGCCAGTTTGAGCTCCAAATCCCGAACTTTTTTTTCGCTTGCAAACAACAAAGCCTTTGTGTGAGCCTCTGCCTCAGAGGACTTCAAATTCTCTGCCAGTTTGACCTCCAATTCCCGAATTCTTTTTTTACTTTCGGCTAACAAGGCCTTTGTCTGAGCCTCGGAGATTTTTGCATTATCTGCTTTGAGCTCCAATTCACGAATTCGTTCTGCGCCTTGAGACAGCAAAGTCTGTGTGTGAGCCTCGGAGGTTTTCGCATTCTTTGCCAGTTTGAGCTCCACATCTTTGGCCTTTCCAAGTTCAAGTTTCAAAGACTCAATATTCTCCTCTTTACTCTTCAAATCTTGCCTTGCATCAGACAATAAATCCTTCACCGAATTCAATTCCGAATGCACCCCAGCTCCCTCCTGAGTTGACAATTCTTCACTAAGCCTCATGTTAGCCGCATCTGCCACCTTTTTCATCTCTCTCTGTTCATCAACTGCCCGATCTGTTTGTACCTCCTTTGTCTGCAATTGCTCTTTCAGCTCCTCTTCAGGTTGCTCCATTATTTGTTGCTGCATCTCCGAAGCTCGAGCGATCTGTTTCTACCATGAACACACAAAACACCCATCACCAAACAAATTAAAATCCAAAGCAAAAAAACCATCAAAGAAAAATATAAAAAATTGGCATGGTCAATCCAATCCCTTAGAATCCTTTAAAACAGTTATGAACATGGATATTGACTTTGAAAAAAGTTCCATACGAATAAAAACCCTGTTCTCAATCAAAGCAAAAACAATGAAACGGGATCAATACCAAATGCAAATTTGTAGCTTAGAGGGCTTTCTTGAGGACTTTGATGCAGAGCAGAGATGGTCTTGAATTTCATATGACCAAAGAAAGCTTCTTTGGTTGAATTTCAAAAGATCCAGATCAGAAAAGCAGGAATATTTCACAGATTGAACGTCAAAGGCATGAATTAACGAAAGTTGAGAAAAGCAATGGAACAGTGGACAAAGAAAGAAAAAAAGACACAACCCAACAACGTTAAAAGCCTAATGAATGAGATTAACACAAAAGAAAGAGATAATTAATACAGAAAAAAAGCATTGGAATTTTCAAGGAAAAAGAAAAGTACCTTAGCCTCGGTCTGGAGGTGCCATGTTTGATTATGGTGAAGAACGTTGTTGGGACGGGATTTTCTATTTTGGGAAAGTCACTAAAATGATTTTGGTGGAAAAGTCCGAGGTTGGCGGGTTTTCCACTGAAGGGAACCTATTTGGCGGGTGTTGGAAGGAAGCAATCTAATAAGTGGATTGATTGAATTTGACAAAATTGACATTCCACACATAATATTCCAAGTTTCCAACGGTCCAATCTATGACTGCCTCTGCCTCTGCCTCTGGTCGGCTGCCTGCCATAGTCGTTGGAGACTGTTGTGTTCAAAATTGCCAATCATCAAATCGGGCTTACACTGTTTTTGGGCCTGGAAAAGAATTTACATTATTCACCTATCTTTGCAAGCTCCAAATTTAGCTAGGACTGGCCCGTTCTTTTCTTCTTTTTTTTCCTTTTTTTCTTTTAAACTTTTCGACTTTTTTATATTTTCTTCATCAATATCAGTACACCTGGTGGCAAAATTGAAGCATGTCAAAGCCTCAGGACATTGAGCTTGCAGGACTTTCACTACAGAAGTTTAACATACATTTTACATGAAATGGTGGTGTTTGGGGTGCTGCTGTGGCTCCGCCCCTGGATAAAAACCAATGCATCCCACATTATAGGTCAATAAGAACAGCTCCATGGAACACCGATCTCTGCAAAATCATCCACTGCCATGTGTAGACTGATCCTTTTGAGCATCAAATGAATCTTATCAATATCTGGATGGGATATATCCCCTCCCAGGAAAATGTGCACCTTATTTCCAATCTCTGTCCAGCTGTGCGCGTGTTGCTTCTTAACTCCATGCTCTTTCATCAGAGTTCTCAATCTTGCAACATCTCTCCACTTTCCCGCAGCTGCGTATATATTGGACAACGAAACATAAGGCCCAGAACTATGAGGATTTAGATCTAATATTTTCTTGGCAGCTAGTTCCCCTATTTGCACGTTTACATAAACACTGCAAGATGCAAGTAGAGAACCCCATATCTGACAGTCTGCATCAAATGGCATCTCTTGGATTATCTTGCAAGCCTTCTCTAACTGACCTGCTCGACTCAAAATATCAACCAAGCAAGCATAATGGTCCGATCTAGGGGCAATACCATAATTACTAACCATTGCCTCAAACAAATCAATGCTTTCATTCACCTTCCCCGCATGAGCACAAGCAGATAACAGACTAAGAAATGTTATACCATCTGGCTGAAAGCCAAGCAACCCCATCTGGTTGAAAAAAGCAAGAGCTCTCTCATAGAGACCATGCTGTGTAAATGCAGCAACAATGGTGTTCCATGAGACAAGGTCTGGACTCTCAATTTGTTTGAACGCTAACTCAGAATCAAGGATTGCACCACATTTGCTGTACATGGTAATCAAAGCATTACATATGGATAAATTTGATTCATACCCATGTTTGATAATGAGTACGTGAGCTTGTCTCCCTTCTTCAAGTAATGCAAGAGTAGAACAGGCAGTAAGAACCGAAACAAGGGTGCATTTATCTGGACGCAAACCAATCTTGAGCTTCTGTGAATGTAACTTCAATGCTTCCTCTCCGCTGCCATTTTGTGTGTAGCCTGTAAACAGAAACAGGCATGTGAAGGGACAAGGGAAAGCTATCTCATGCTCAGAATAATGTCAAGCACTATAGTACCATCAACAAGATTTTGTTTGATTTACTAAGTTCTGCAAGCACAAACAAGTTTATGTTTTGGAAAATTGGAAGCACATAAGCAAAAATTCAGCCAATTTTGAAGTGTAACCTTGTCAAGTTGTCATTTATGTCATGAGCACAAGTTCAGTTATCCACTAAGCAGTTAAAAGGTTTCTTTTATTGATGAGTGAATTGCACTTGGCATACCTGTTATCATTGCATTCCAGGAGACATGATCCTTACACTGAATTTGATCAAATAAAGTTCTCGCCTCCCCCATCTTCCCCTCCTTAGAGTACCCTGTGACCATAGCGGTCATTGCAACTACATTTTTCTCTGGCATCTGCTCGTACAATTCCCTTGCTTCATCAAACTTCCCATTCTCCACATACCCACTGATCAGCACGGTCCAAGAAACGGCATTCTTATGGGGCATGCAATCAAAAAGTGCTCTTGCCCGCTCTAGGTCTCCTTTCTTTGCATACCCATCAATCATTGCCGTATAAGAAATAACATTCCTCCTCGGCATGTCTTCAAAAAGCCTACTAGCTTCCTCCAGCCGATCATATTTCACATAACCTGATATCATAGCATTCCAAGAAGCAATATTTCTCTCCGGCATCGACCGAAAGTACCTGAAAGCCTCATCAACCATCTCATTCTCGAAACACCCGGCTATCATGGAATTCCAGGACACCACATTCCTAGCAGGCATCAATCCGAACAGTCTCTTTGATTCTCCAAAGTACCCATTTTTCCGGTACCCAGTAACGATAGCATTCCATGTAACAACGTCTTTCGTGGGCATTTCATCAAACAATTGGCGGGCGGCTTCAATCTTACCCGCTCTTGATAAGTCACCAATCTTGACGTTGCAAACATATACATCTTGGGTTGAGAAAAGCTTAAACTGTGGAGAAAGCAAGCAGCGGAAAATGTAACAAGCACCTGAAATGAGATTGGCAGGGACCGGAGTTCGAAGGATAAGTCGCATTATTAGCCCTAATATATATCAACATCATTACTTGTTGAAACCTCGTTACAGTGCAAGCAAAGCCAGCTACTATGTAGGCTCTACTCTAGATTTATGCTTATTTTCTCTTTCTGGGACTTACCAGGCCTAAGCATACCCCAACATATTCTTGTCTAGTGCTGCGACGCGAGTAACTAAAAGCCTCCACCTGTCTAAACTATCACAAAAGACGATGGCAGACAAACCATCACTGCCTTTTGGGATAGTGCTGCGGAGCGGGGCATCTGCCTTTCGGGTCTCGTTCTCGTATATTGAGTTTTCACAAATAACACGTTGCCTGTTTGAACTGTATTCAATATAAGCCTGTATTTGTAGAAGAAAACAAACAAATCTCTTATAGCCTTAAAACCACCATCACAGAACACCAGAGAGAGATCAATCGTATTAACAGGAGACAGGCTTTTCATGGGATTTAACATCAAGACGCATTTGTTGTTTTAATGACTATTGACAAAGTTGAGCTCGGATATCAGAAAATGCACCACATTCTTGAACAGCATATTAACAATTTTAACGAATCATCAAATCATCCAGATCCACATAACAAATACAAACTTAAAACTAAATTAGATGAAATATTGTTCAATACCATATTAGTGAGGCTGCAGACAACCAAAATAACAAAAATACAATCAAGTGTGGACCAACAAATTGAAGGTTCCCCAATCTAAGAAACAAAACACCCAAAAGCATATCAATTCATAAGAGTGTTTGCCTATAAGGATATTCACTACAAACTTGTACCAAACCTACCACCTATCTATCTGATCTGACTTAATAATAACAGTACCAAACAAAACACCTCCTTCCTTTCCCAATTAAGCATTTTACATATCAACCCCATCCATCTGCAGCCACCACACAACCAACCCCCCATCTTCATTGCAGAGGCAGGTCACTTAAGCACGTTCACCCCTGATCCTCCTAGCCAGCTGGATATCCTTCGGCATGATGGTAACACGCTTGGCATGGATGGCACAAAGGTTGGTGTCCTCAAACAGACCCACAAGGTAAGCCTCAGCTGCCTCCTGCAGTGCGAGCACCGCATGGCTCTGGAAACGCAGATCAGTCTGCAACAACACAAGAACCCAAAACACATTGATCAACACAACATTCATCAACAGATCACCAACAACAATTTGACGTAATTTTGGAAGCAATAAATATACCTTGAAGTCCTGGGCAATTTCACGAACAAGCCTCTGGAATGGCAACTTCCTGATCAGGAGCTCAGTACTCTTCTGGTACTTACGAATTTCACTGCACAAACATTCCAAATAAAACAGAACTTAGACCACAGCTTATGGCCATGAAGACCAAAACTTGGAAAACTGAAAAAGAGATCAATCACTCACCGAAGAGCAACAGTACCAGGGCGGTATCTGTGGGGCTTCTTGACTCCTCCAGTGGTCGGTGCAGACTTACGGGCAGCCTATAACACACACACACACAAATTAACAACTGCAAACACCCCACGACACAATTTCAAGAAAAGAAATTAGACCACTGCAAAGTTTACAAGCACCAACCTTGGTAGCGAGCTGCTTCCTTGGAGCCTTTCCTCCAGTTGACTTACGAGCAGTTTGCTTGGTACGGGCCATCTGAACACATAACAGAAAAGAAAATTAACATTTGTTCTAGCACACAATTAAACCTTTTGTTGGCAAAAATATAAGACAACAGGAAAAGAAGTATTTCTTTTAGGAAATCATTTCAGAAACGTAACAAAGATGGATATTGCCCAAATGATAGAAAAGTGAATATATAGAATTTGCACAAACCCAGTTCATAACATTCAGGTCTTTTCGTAAACCTTAATTAACAAACTAAATTAAAATTCAGGAGCCCTAATTATTGATATCGAAATGGAATAGCGACACAAGATCATAAATCCTTACATGAAATACCATAAGCACCGGAAAATCCCAAATCTTTACAATGAAACACTCTAAACAACGGAAAACCCTAAATCTTTACATTGAAATACCATGAAAAAAGGGAAAAATCCTTAAATCCCAACAGTGAGATGGAATAAACAACGGAAAACCCTAATCAAAATTATTTGCCATTACACCACCAAAAACCCTAAATCAAGATCACAGACATAGGCGAGCTGAATAGGAACGAAAAGCATACCCTAATTTACCTTCAAAAATAAATAAATAAAATTTTTGAAAAATTAAACGGAAGTCATACCTCTGTGTTCTTCGCGCTCTGTCTTTCTTTACTCTCTCTCTCTCTCTCTCTCCCTAAAGATTTGAACGTGCAAGAGGCTAAGGAGTATATATAGCGTGTGACTCAAAACGGTCTGGGGGATCGGACGGATGAGATCCACTATCCGTGTGTTTTCTCTTTGTGGTATCTAACGGTGATGGAGGGGCTTAGTTGTGTTTTCTCAGTCTAAGTGCACGGTCGCGATGTGTTGTTGGGGTGGTGACGCGGATCGCTACGGACTAACACAGGCTTCCTATTGGCCGAGAAAAACAACATTGGTTTCAAATGGGAAACGGACCCAACGGAGGTTGTGTAATTGGGATGGTAAAACGTTATTACGGGAGAAATTTTTCATTTTTTTAAATCATAATGCTATGTGGACTTTCCTCTTGAGCGTTGCGTGCAAACAATTTTATTTTTATTTTTTTCTAATCAGATCTGGATTCTTAACCCATGCCATTAGATTTTTGGCTGAACTTTTTTTATTTAATAGATTCCTATACGTTGAGTTTGAGAATTTACATGTAAAATCATGTGTTTGACATTTTCTATATGACAATTGATGAAAAGAATTGATGAATTATTTTATATATTTTATATATTTTATATATTTTATATATTTTATATATTTTATATATTTTATATATTTTATATATTTTATATATTTTTATTTATACAAATGATATTGGGGGAGCAAGTCAAGTTCATTTTATATATTTTTATTTGTCATATATACACTGTCAAGATGCTAAGAGCACTTCCAGCGTGGGCTAGCCCCGGCAAGAGGGGGAACGAGGCCCGTTTGGCGATTCCAGCATCCAAATGCAGCCTGGACAAGGCGTGGGGCCCACCAACCTGGGCAAGCCCACATGCAAATCTAGCTTGTGCTGCTACCTAAGTAAGTGATGTAATGCTCACATCATAATGACGTCAGTAGCCAATTAAAATTTTAAAAAAATTGAAAAGAAAAACCCCAAAATTCAGAATTTTTTTTATATAAATACCTAGCCATATTCTTTACTACTCACACTAAAACTATAAACCCTATCAAAATTAATCGTTTATGTATTAAAAAAATAAAAATAATTTAAAGTGAATAGTAATTGTCATTTGCTATGGCAATAGGTGGAAACACATTTTGCCTTTAGCAAGGGGTGACACTATTTATGTGAATAGTAACAGCCATTGCCTCCCCTTGCCCTTTGACATGGCAAATGGGTGGAAGTACTTTAAAGGGTTTTACTTGAGACCGTTAGCCCGCAAGTTAAGTTCATTTTTCATTAGACTAGACCACGTCGGCAACTTGGCATAATTAGGGTCTTTTTTTTCGAACACGACAATGTTGCATGTTGCAACCCTTTTCTCTTGCCTTCAACCCAAAGCAAGGCCCAAAAATCAGAATGGGAGAGACATACTAGTCAAATCCCCACATCATTGAAGGGCAAATTCGGAAGCAACAAAGACTAAGTGTTGGATTGGAAAGTTGAGAACACAGTTAGCAAAATCAATTTCTTTTGGTTAAAGACCCACTAATGTAGTGGTTTGGAATAATTGCACCCCACAAGTAAGCTCCTAAGTTCGAGTCCTAACATCCGTGTTGTGTTTGTGAATTTAGCGTATTATCGCCCCTCTCAATAGCAAAGATCCTTAAAATAAAAAATCAATTTGTTCTATTGGGGTCAAAGGTAGCTATAGTAGTGGAACTAATTCAACCAAAATAGCTGTTAAGGTTGTGTCTAATACGCTACTTCAGGAAATTTATCTAGTTGTTAAAGTTACTTAAAAGCAAAAACAAGTCTTCTTGCACATTAACGTTGGTTAGTGTCAGTTAGCCCATGTTATGTTAGGGCTGCTCTCGGAGTTCACATTAACAACCAAACTGAAATTTGAAAGAAGCATAAAGAACGTAAAGAACAAAGAAAGCCTTTTATACCAAGTCCCCCGGCAAAAATGAGCAATAGTAAAAACTAAAACAATACAAACCAAAAACTCAAATCGAATTCTAGAATCAGTACCAGAGGCCTTCAATAAACTCCTCGGTACCTGTTTACATCTACCTAAGCTTCACCAAGAATGTAACGGTGCCGCCAAGAAAGGCTAGAAAGAAAAAAAAAAATTATATCTCATTTCACTAGCTGATTTTCTTTTACAAAGGTATTGACAATTATATGTAATTTGAAAAAGCTCCAAAGTTTCACCTGGCAAAGTTCACACCGTACTATAATGATCATACAACGAAACCACCATACATCATCGAGAAACAACAGGGCTGCATGACCACGCTCAAACATTTTCTCTATATTTTGCGCTTATCAACCAGTATCTTCTCAAACCCAATAAGACCAGTTGATTGATCTGTGCTGTGGTCAAACCGGATATACGAGACGTTAACCCCCAGAAGATGCAATGCTATACTTACAATCTAGCTTTGATATCTAATCAAGTAATCATGTGTCAACAAAGTGAAAAAAGTCAGAGACGCTGAGGTGCTTTGCAACCCGGTGGACGGCAGACTGCACAACTTCAGAATCTGGAGAAACAGAAATGGGAAGAAGAGGTAGGCAAATCGGCAAATACTGCTCGCTATCTTCTGGAGGACAGAAGAATGAAAGCACAGCTCTGCAGAAAATAAATCTGAAAGTAGGAGCATCATGTAAGCATTTCCACTATTTTAATTATACCCAGAAAATAAACAGAATCAGAACTCCAAGACAAATGCTATTTTCTCGTTTCTCATTATTAAAGAAATTGCACAGCCCATTTCAAGTCACAGAATCGAGTAAGATAGCGCTAAGCATAACATATTATGAATCCGTTGCTTTGTAGTCCTTTGCAAGGTGGAAAGAGGAGTACCTCAGAATAAGTCGCCGCAGAAATGGATCAGAAATAACTTGTGCCCATACCAGATCTAGGCTTGTTGATGTACAAAGAATAACTTCCCACTCAGAGAAGGCAGCAGAGAGGATGCTTTCAGCATTGTTATAAACCTCCTAAAAGCAGAACAAATTAATTGGAACACCTAAAATACAATGGATTGTCAGGAAGTACTACAGGTCTTGCAACTAACTTACTGCTTCAGTATCAGAAGAGGAGAAGCCAACTAATTGGCAGAATGCTGACAGAGGAGCAGTCAAGAAAAAGGTAAACTGACTTCCATTTTGCATCAAATCAGCATCAGCTGGGTTCTTGAATGCTGGTCTCAAAGGTGAAAGAAACAGAGCAGCTGTCTCTCCTCTTTCCGCACCATGTAAAACCTGAAATCATCCATAATCAGAATGTACGTAATTTCACTGACAACCAGAATCAGATGCAGATTGACTCCATATTGAACATCAGGCAATGAACAGACACCATGAGTTGGAGAAAGCTTCTCCAATTCCATCAAAATGGCCAAGCACCATGAAAAAAAGTTGCATCTGGAGAAGTGCAACCTTTAGAAAGATTCAGAAGACACTGGCGCTCTTTTGAGATTAGATACAAAAGACATATTTGAGCCTGAAGGGCTCCATTTTTGCTTGTGATAAATGTGCTTCCAATAACATTCAGTGGGTAAACTATTACTGGTTCCAGAAAGTGAGTAAGTTCCTCTCAACATGTCAAAACTTACTCCGGGATCAAACATAGAGTGTAGACATGGCACTGACCATATAGTGAAATTCAGATGATAACCATAAATGTCATTTATTAGAAAAATCTGATTTAGAAACAACACTCCACTGTAAACAAAACACGGAACCTTGGAATTCATACACAAGTTTTGACAAACCTGCCTTGAATGCATGGCTGTTGTCACTATCTATTATCAAGAAAAGAGGTCTCCGAGTAAAAGGAATTATGTCGCCAGGGTAGAGGTTACTCAAACCTGAAAATCCAAAAGAAGCAAATGAAAGGGTGGAACAATAACACAGGGAAGACAAGATACATAATAAATGAGTTAACAGGTTACTGTGCACAAAAATGGTCACAATAAAACAAGACGGCACAACGATTCAATACAGGAACCTACCACCATTTCCTCTAGGGCCAAACCACAAATATTGGTCATAATAGCCACTTGACTCTCCCTTGTTGTTTATACAAGATTCAGGCATAGAATTATTCTGAGCTGGGAGAGGAACTTTATTTTTTGAGGATTTATGTGATCCTCCAGAGTTGTACGCCTGAGTAACATTATTACGACCAGCCTTCCCTGCACAATTGATCATCAAGTTCAATAATCTGGGACGACAAAGACATAATAAATGATGAGTTGATTTTTATCCTAAGAAACCAAAGTTAACCTGAGGCTGACAGATACACTAGCATAATACTGTCGAGAGGGAGCTCCTCGCATATTGTAGCCATCACCTGCCGATGCATCGTTTAAGAAATCAGCCTTACCAATAATACTTACATAATTAAGAAACAGAAAGAATAAATTAAAATACCTGTATATTATAGATCGAAAATTTTAATACTGGCAAACAAGCAACTGTTATTTGATGGACCCACTCCATGTAGTTGCAATAAAGACATATTTACACCATTATTTCTATTGCAGGTACATGAAAGAACAGTGAAACTGGCAATGCCCTTTTTCAAACAAAGTTATAATGAACCCCACATGATAAAGCTGAGCAAACAAATAAGTTACATACAAATATGCCATGGACACTTTGTCAGAATCATGCAAATAAAATGCGCTTTCAAATTTATAGGCCATTTCACTGACAGAAGGACAGACCAACAGACCCAAAGGGCTGCATTGCTACATATGATGTGTGAAGAAAAAAACAAGGATTGGAAACATCTGGAATCCATCCCCAACATGGACAGGCCAAATTCAAAAAGAAAAAATGTGAAAAACTGGAGTTCATTCTGTAATTTTTTTAAAGTTTCTTTTTCTTTTTTCTTTTTCTGCTAAAAAGTACTTTTTGTCAAACAAAAACCATCATCTTGCCAAGCAAATGAAAAATCAGGGGTTGGAGCATCCATTGGCATTTCAACTAACAAAATAGGGACTACTAGGACATGAAGGGTCGTGCTTAACTCTTTCTTCATTCACCACAGAATTTAATCTTAACAAAGCAAAGGTTAAAACTGTATGTAATTAATTTTTCAAGCTCAAAGATTTTTAGTGTTTTATTATTTTTAATTCTTTGAACTTTCTTCAGGAAATTAGAAGTTAGGAATTTGATCAAATTTCATGAATATTCCTTAAATCATACCTTAGCTTTTGTAATTTATTCAATGTATCAAATAAAAACAAAATTACATTTTTTTTGCCTTGTGTCCTATTTTTTCTGGATTCCATTGTCAGTTTGGTATCATTTTGAATGTTGCATGTCCAGGTTCATGCATCACACAACATGCGTTTCAAATTCCAAAAGTTCCAGAGACAGATCCCTGAGATAACAAATATGATAAAGATGGGATTAACACTAACCGCAATCAAATGTGTCACAGATGGACGGTAAATAACCGCTTTCCTTGGATTTGGAGGTAAAGTTGGATCAGTCATGTCCGCAGCCAAGTTCATATCGATTACTCCAGATGCAGCAGAAGCCCCGGAGTGATCAATAAAAGTGCCATTCTCTTTGGATTCCACTGCACGCTTTTGGTAGAAAGACCCGCTTGGCTCCCATTCCAAACATTGCAGCATTCGGTAAGTGTCCAATGTAAGTTCAGCAAATTTGACCTACATGTCACAGTACACAAACATTCACAAAAACTTTCCTAAGTCAGGGCTGTATCTATTATCAATTGTGAAATAAATTAAAATAAATAGCCAAAGGTGCGAACAAAAAAAATATTGACCTCATTACGATGATAGCTTGTCAGCAATGCATCTTGAAATTTTAAAACCCTCTTTGCATGGAAACGAGCCACATATGGAAGAGATGACGGATGTGAATCAAACAAGGTGGAGTATCGCAATGGCCTGACATTCATAAAGGCCGTATCAACTTTCATAAATCGAACAATTTCTTGCACCACTAGCCTCCATTCTTTAAAATTAGTTTCCTGAGAAGAGATAGCTCAAATGTCCAAATCATGCAGACCCATCGAAATAAGTACACAAGAACTCATTTGAGGAAACCTATTTCTAATTAACTACTTGAACTGAGACATGAACGAAAGTGTACATGCACATTAACTATTTGAACAGAGACATAAATGAATGCACGCATATTTCATCAGTAAAAAATTGATTAACCTTGACATTTTACTTGCTTCATTTATGAAATATTTTAAAGCATCCAAGCAGAAAATGAATGGCATTCAGTGACTTAGAACTTCGCATTGCTTCACTCAACAACTTAGTAATTCAACAGACTATTGAACCTCACAAACTCACCCACCCCAAAAATTAACAGTCCCTGTGTCTCTGAATAAATTCCACCGCATCCACCTATGTGTGTCAGTCACTGTACCAACTGCCTAGCTCAACTAGAAGCACCATTCCTACAGATAAAATGCGTTATCTAAGCCATGTATATCTAGGTATCATATATCACTATTTCGAGGCAAGTACTTCCGGACAAGAATCAAACCACGATACTAAGTACACATCCATTGGCTTCATTCTTGGATTGTCCTTGATTAGCTTCACTTCCACCTTTCTCCCCGATTAGAGTAAAGACAGGTTTATCATCCTTGGTATGCATGAGATGCTAAATTTAGTCTCAACTTCCTTATAAACTTAAAGGTTGATATTTAATTTGCAAGTCATCATACTTGATCTAAGCTTCAATTATATACCATCAGAATTCACATATGTTAATGATTCAAACGGTAGTTAATATATGGATAAAATTGAAGAAAACTTGAAACCATTTATTTATCAGAGTTCTTATTTCTCTGGATCTGCCATCTCAACTGTGAATGCGCCTTTGACTAATTTATTTAAAATCACAAAAGCAACCAGCACATTACTATCACAAACAAAGTGACTTTCTAGTGGAGACTGAGCAATCAATAAGTTTCCCCATCTCTCTCCCTCAACATGATGTAGGTTTCAGACACACCCAAGTCGATGAGTTACCTCCGCCCCAGCGGAAACTCAGCTGAAGGTACCATTTCATTAAGGAATTTACATCTTCTCTTTAGTCAGTTTTCATAACAGCATGGCAACACTTAACACTCGGATCTGATTTAGATGACAGGTCGTTTTCACTTAATATTATGACAATATTAAATAAAAAAACCTATTTTTTCACCAAAAAATTATAATAATAATTGAAATCTTAACTTGAAATCGAAGACCCCATATCAAAACGGGAAATAAAATTCAGAAGCCCAATAATAAATCACTCAATTGATCCAATCACACCAAAAAATAAAAAAACATAAATAAATAAAAAAACTGTCACTTAATTTGAGAAAGCTTTTATCTTGTAAGTAGTACTTGTTGCTCTGTCTCTCCGATTATAGAAGCAACTATAAAATACCCGAAAATGCTAAGGACCAAGTCAACATACTCTTGTAACTTGTATGATTGATTGGTTCTCAGCAACCAAACAAATCCTAGTACCGCTAAAAAAGAACGATGTGAATTACCCGATAATTGGCTTTGCAGTCATCAACAAGAGCCTTGAACCGCTCAGCGAGAAGTTGAACCATCTCGGTCCGGTTCAAAATCAACGAAACGAGCAAAAACCGGGCGTAGAACCTCAACTCCTTGAACCGAACGCCGAGATCCTTCTTCCCGAAAGCTTTGGAACTGGAATTGGACCCCTCAAAGTAGCTCCGGCTAAGAATGGCCTCGTAGAAGACGTAGGCCTCGACGAGGAACCTGGCCTCGCTGGTCCTCATGTACTGGCCGAAGTAGAGCTGGCCGATCCGGCTCGCGATCTCGCCGATTTCCCAGCGGTTCAGACCGGCCTCGATGAGCTTGGACCGTTTCTCCTGCTGGTACTTCCAGAGGCGCATGTAGGCCTTGAAGACCTTGTGGAAGTAGTGCTGGTTGTGGACACGTCCGTACGCCGGCACGTCGCGAACCCTAGCGAACTTCCGGTCTGCGCTCTCCACCAGCGCTCGGAAAGTCCCCGAAACGACATCGTTGTCGGACATGTGGCCAGTTAAAAGCAGCAGCAGCAGCCTTTGTTTCAGTAATTACGGCCCCCGGAGGTCATCGGAAAAGGTGTAGTAGCTTTTATAGACCATAGACAGAGCAGAGAGAGAGAGAGAGAAAGAAGACAGAGAAGAAATGGACTTCGCTTGGTTTTATATTTTTTGTGATTTTCTTTTCTTTTCTTTTTCTGGTTTGGGGATTTTGGTTTTTGGTTTTGTTTGTTTTTGGTCACTGAATTTGTGAATTACAGTGGCGGCGTGGGAGATATTGGGTGATTTGATCCGTGACTTTTTTTTTCCTTTTCTTTTTTTTAATCTTTTTGTGTTCAATTTTGTCATTTGCAAACATGTGCAAAGTGTTCTCTCTGAGCTGACGACGACTGATGTGAGAGAGAGAAAGAGAGAGAGAAGTACGTTTTGCTTAGTTTTATTTATGACCGTTGGATGGGCTGTGCCCATCTCAGTCAGTTCCAATCAAGCCTTCAAATATTATTAACCCAAAACAAATCCTACTTAAACCAAAATCCAAATGTTATCTGTCCCTCTCTTCAATTCATTATTCTTTGGGTCATTTGCCTAAAGACAAATTAGGGTGACTCAAAGTTGTAACCGGCTCAACACGAAAGGAAAATAACACAATTATAAATAAAATAAAATAAACACAAGTCATTCTATAGTTTGGTAAATAGAATTACTTTCAAATTAGCTTCGTTTTTTGTGGGCATTAAGTGGACCAATCAAAATGTCAAACGGCCCCAAAATTGAATCAAACTGTATTATTTTGGTTCGGTTACGATTTTAGCCTTAATAAATCGTCCCAACCGAATCAAATTGTTCCTTTCAATAAAGATGTGAACGGAAAGTTTACCTAAGACCTCTAAAAACCTAAGTAAAAAAGAAGAAGAAAGTAAACTTACTCCATACACTCACCTCTATACATCCATCTAAACTCATTAAACTCTAGAATTGTCTTCTCACATCTCTCATGTCATTCAATTCTTTGATTGATACTTTTGGGTAAGAGATATGAAAATGAATGTAGGACTGGATTTTCCTAGTGAAAAGGTAAACCAAGCATTGTCATCTTTCATCACACTATCATAATTTTTTATTCACAATATTACCCAACCTCAAAATATTTATAAATAAAAAAAATACAAAGTCAAAGAGAAATATATGAATCAAATAGTGGCATAATTTATTCTCATTACTTTTTAAAACATTTCTCCAAGTATAAAAGTTCATTATGTCTTCTCCCATTGAGTTTGACTTCTTTTAATCTCTGACCAACCTTAATATATGACACATTGATATTCAAAGCAGCATGAAAACAAAATTTGATTCATGGAACCAAGACATACGACATTGTTAATGACTAATATTTGAATGTGGCTTTGGAAAATGTTATGTTTATGTAAAAGAAACATAATTTATAATTTGTTTTCAAATAGAAAAGGAGGAATCGAATCTATGATCTCGAGTGTAAAGATAAATGCTTTTAAAAACTACTTGAGCTACGAACTCCTTACTTACAACTCATATATGTTTGTTTTAGTTAAATTGTGTATATATAGTCATTCATAATGTAATATAGGCAAGTGAAATTCTCTAATATATGAATCCAACAATTGGCATAAAGGATCGTTTGGTGACCGATGGAGACATGCCGTAAGAAAATAAGAAAGAATATATATATATATATAATGTTTGTTCTATATTTCATTTTTGTACATAACATGTGATCCATCGTGAGATTATAAATTCTCACAAAAGAAAATTAATTTATATATCTAGTATTACTTGAAAGTAGATCTGGCACGTACTTGACTGCACAGCATTTTATACCATATTAATATATAATGATTATAACTATTTTATCATGGAAAAAAGTACATCAAACTGAGCATAATTTGCTTAATCATATCGGTAATCGTTCTCATTATGCATCTAATTATCAAACTGAGGTATTGAATATTATTATTATTATTATCAATATTTTACAATTGTCTTAGGTCATGTCGTGCCACATTGTCGCGGTGTGCATATATAATACATATAACCAAATGTGGTTTCTCACCTTCACCACACCAAATTCAAATATAATTGAGTAGCAGGTTGCCTTTTATTTTTTTATATTTTTTATTTCTGTTAATCCACAGGCTGTTTCCTGATGATTACACCATAATAAATTGGCTAATAATTTGACTTTCACTTTGGCTAATAATTTGGCCCTCAGGTCACTCCGTTAATTTCTTTCCCCTTTTCTTGTGTATATTTGTGCTGTCCATTTAACTATCCTTTTCTATCTATGAGCCACGTTGTTTTGTTCAATCTTTTGAGGGGACATTACCTTACCTACTCTGAAAATGAATATATATAAAAAGTAATTAAAAAAATTCTTGTGAAGTGCATACTTTTTTTTATAGCCGCAACAATTTCATTAATAAATGGACATTACATGATCATAGCCCCACAAAGGCCTCTTGCAAACAATGAAAGATACAAATAATAGTCATAATTATTGCAAGATAATAAGCAAAAATAATTTTACATGTTATTCATTGGAAACTAAAAATATAAGAGAA
The DNA here is from genome assembly GCF_000346465.2 of Prunus persica. NCBI lineage: Eukaryota > Viridiplantae > Streptophyta > Magnoliopsida > Rosales > Rosaceae > Prunus > Prunus persica. The sequence continues at coordinate 20,003,745 of NC_034014.1, forward strand.
TTCATAAAGCCAATGCAACCGGTTCTGTAAGAAAATCATATTAAAGATGATAACTCTCTATCAATTCGGGAGTTGGGGATAGAAAACACGTACAAGTGGAAAAGCAAATCTCACTCAACTTTCAACTGAATACATCATTACAATATCTCACAAACACCCCTAATTATATCTCCCAATATCTACAAAATCAACAGTTCCACCCCTCAATACGGAGATTTGTGAAGGGCAAACTTAAGCATGTCTTAATTGCGGTTTGCTGTCAAAGTTTTGGTTGTTCTTGTTCTCATTTAATAATTAGGACCACCCTTTACGTGACCTACCGCTGCATGGACCAGAAAGGGAGACTTAGTTGTTGAACAAACATAGCACAAAGATGATATTGAAAATTTTATCAAATGAGTCTCGTCCTTATCCAATGTAAATACTTAAGTGGTTTTCTTAATTAGTGGAGAAATTCCACAAGTTGTTCATATGGGAGTACATTACAAAAGATCAAAAAGATTAACAAAAACAATCGTGTGTTTAATTTGATTAGTCTTCGTGTTTTTTTTTTTCATTCTTAAATTTGCTTTTTATGTTATAAAAATATTTTTGCTCATCACTTTAATTTAAGGTGTACTTTCAACACTTAACACGTGTCCATTGACATAACCATAGTTAATCCATTACTTTGTATTTATAGAATCATGGTTATATCAATGAACACGTGTCAAATGTTAAAACATATAGTAATAGTACACCTTAAATTAAAATGGTGAACGAAAATGCTCATATCTATTAATAATGTCGGTGACACTTTATGAAATTTATTAAAAAAAATTATGTACTCAAATTCTGATGGAAAAGTTATTTGACTTGCGTCCGAAAAATCAAACCAAACAGAAACTATGGTCTAAAGTTTCGTTGTCCCTCCGATGTGACCTTGCATGTAAACTTATTATAAGATGCTAAAAATGAAATAATATGTGGATCTATCTTCAATGATATATGTACCTAGGTTGACTGTCTTCATAAGCTATTAGCTAGACTGCCCCATTTTGCTTTCGAAGAGGAGATTTCGAGTATATATATACAAGAATTTTCTTTTTAAATTCAAACTTATAACATTTTTTAAGGCTAGGTAAAAAAATATGGTTAGACTAAGATACATGGCCTTTTTTTTATAGATTAAAAATTGAAGTTTATTTGATCAAACATATAAAATGAGGACAAAATAAAAAGACTATAAAGGGAGTCATCCCAATAACAGTACGGTGAACATGCACAAATTTTTCCTTAATGATCTGAGACAACCAAAAAGCTAAAACAATTTAAGGAGAATCACTTCCAAAAATAATTTTTCTAAAACCATTATCTACCTACATAGTTGCCTCAAATCTAGTCCAATTATATCAAGGACAAAACCAGCGGCTAACTGGCATGACTCTCCTAAAAATACTATGAAACACAACAAACTCAACAAAGCTTTTAGAATTATGAAAGAAAAACAACACAAACAACTCATAGAGTTTCTGAACTTTATTGAACAAACTAAACCAAAACCAAAAAGCTAAAACAACGCCGGTATAAGGAAAACCAAATCGCCGTCAATCTTCCTCTAGGACATGACATATAGAGCATCACCTATTTACTCTAGGGCCTCAGCGCACCAATAAGTAGTGGATCTACCATGACCAAACTGTAACACCTAAAAGAATAGACTCGCCAATATTTGAGACAATAAATTTGCCGAAGTAAGAGTAGATCGACATAAGTCCACCAAAAGATGAAGAACACCGATGATCCGACAAGATCCGACTCTCTCTCTCTCTCTCTCTCTTATAGCGGCTAGGATTTTTAAAACATTAAATTTATAAAAAATATAATAAAAATATATTATATCATTAAAAAAAACTTGGAAGAAGAGAGGACATCCAAAATAAAATATGTAGGGATATCATAAACAAAGCATAAGTTGTTGTTTTGTCATAATTCATGGAAACTACTTGTCTCCTTCTACTGTAAATAGGAACTCTATTTTCATGTCAATCACAATTTAATATGTGTACATAAATTTTTATTTTTGCTTTTTAATGAATTATTTTTGTATAAGTGTCAAACTATGATTTGTAGGAGGAATGTATCCTTCTAAGGGAGACAAACAATGTCCTTAATTCATAACATAGTATTTACTAAACATATTTCTACTAATAGTATTAGATATGTATTTTTCTTTTCCAATCTCTCATGTCGTTTTTCTCTTTATTTCTATTATGGTAAGGCTCTTTACTTTGAATATGTACTGAAATATAGACTTGTTAATTAGGTATCATTGCTATTTTCACTAAGCTAACTACAATAACAAAAATAGAATTCAGATTTCTAAATTAAAGTGGATGGGCGTGGTGTGTCGGCTTTTGTATAAAACAACAATTGAATGATTGATGAAATATTCTTTTGAATTTTGAAGATGTTTTGAACTTCAAAATTTCAGAAAGATGTTTTTTATTTTAAAATTAAATAGTATATACATATATTGGCTTAATTTAACTAGAACGGACGTGCTCAACTCTGCATCCAAGTTTGAATCATCTCTCCATCTTTACTATTCATTTTAGGGCTCATTGCATGACTTTATGCATGCCCTTTTCCAATTTTCAATGGAAGTCATTTTCGTTTGCTTTATTAGGTGGAGGCTAGGGATTTCCCTACTCACTGTCACTAACGTCGGATCATTAAAGTCTCTTGGGACATATCTTGTCAAGGCAGCAGAGTTTTCATTTAATTTGATGTTGTGATATTATATACCCCCTGATGATAAACTATATACTTTACTTATATATAATTTTTGGTTCTAATGAATGAGGTCATTTTTTCTCAATGGTTAGATCAAATATGAATGATTCAATTACATTATCATTCTTGCAATATGTGTACATGTATGTATAAATGCATATATATATATATATATATAAGAACTAAGAAAGTTACTCTCATTTCTAAACTCATCTACTTGTGTTTTTAGTGCTTGTATTGTGCTTATATCGTGTTTAAGTTCTATTTAATCTTTTTCTTAATATAAGGTCTAGCTAGATACTAAACCCTAAATCCAAAACGTTTATTAATTCTGAAATTTAAAACAACATTGTTTGAAACACAAACACCGAAAAACAAGTCATTTGTGTTCTTTAAAAAGGGCGATCCACTTTGTAAGAAAAGAGACAACATTGTTAGCACTCTTCGACCCATCGAGTGGAGTTTAAAATAACATTTATAAACAAAACAAAAAATCAAACTAAAAGCGATTTAGCCATTAGATGAATGGATCATTTACACAATTGGGTGAATCAATCATTCACGGGCAGTTGAAATCATTGAACTTTATTAGTGGGACCTTGCAATTCCGTTCACTAACATTAGACTAGACAAATGATATGCAGTGTGATGACAATTAATTACACATAAAAGTGAGAGTATGAAATGAAGTGGGGTAATCTATATATATAAAGCAAAAGGCAGAGAATGGTGAAACATTCAAAATACCAGAAAATGCCCTTTGTTAATTCAAACATTAAGAATTGAAATTATTAAATAAATAAGGATAATATGGTAAATTCATATTTTTTAATATTAAAAAAATTAAAATTAAAAACAAAATAAGATAATAGGTCCTACTTTTATGGAACATAACTACCCTGTTATCTTTTATTAATTCTAAAAATAAAATAAAAAAGAAAAAGAAAACCAATTGGCACATGCGTGAACATGTGTCAAGGGGCTAGTATATATAAAGCAAAAGAGAAGGAATGGTAAAATATTTAGAATATCAGAAAATGTTCTTACTTAGTGAATGCAAATATTAAGAATTGAAATTATTAATTAAATAATAATAATAATATGATAAATTCACACTTTTTTATATTAAAAAATTAAAATTAAAAGAAAAATCAAATAATGAATCCTATTTTTATGAAACACAACTATCTATTATTTTTTTTTAATTTTAAAATAAATTTAAAGATTAAAAAAAAAAGCTTCTCGCACGCAGAAACGCGTGCAGAGAGGCTAGTATGTATAAAACGAAATAAAATTATAGATAAATGGAATAAAGAATGTTAATAAGTGAATGAAAAGGATGACATCTCAACTTCTTCCGTTATAAAATATATATTTGGGCATGCATGTTTGGAACCTTGGAAGGTCGATCACATACTCCACATCAGTGAAAAAAGAAAAAGAAACCCTAAAAAATATATACTTAATTAATTTGAAATTATTAACTTGTAGTGAGTAAGTAAAAAGCTAACCATTACAAATAAATAAAAAATTTAAAAAATAGGTTAATTGTTAAAGTCAGAGGCAGGCACGAATGCTGTGAACCCTACCAATGAAGAAATAGTTCCACTTCCACCATTGCCATTGAGTACGTACATATAGCTTTGGAAAAGAGGCTAAAGGCAAAGGAAGGCCATTCATGTCAATAAAAAGCAACAAAATTCAAAATCCACTCAAGCTTTTTTCAGTCTGCTGCTCGAGAATCTTCTAAAGCTAGCTATCTGCAGAGGCTTAAAAGAGGAAGTGATCTCAAAAGCTCGAGAATAAAAGGAAACTCATAATGATGAAAGAGAGAGGGAAGGAAGAGATTCAAAATTTGACATTTTTTTTGTGAGTGGGTTGGTTTGCTCTGATCAGCTTCATCACCTGTGTGGACCAATGGTGCCTGATATTTTGTTTTATGTTTCAAATAGGACACTCGCATGGATTTCAGGTTGGCTGCTGCAAGTGGAATTGTGTCTAAACATAGAAAATGTCTTTCAAGTGTGGCCGAGGAAATTATAGGATAAAATCCCATGATATGATCACAGCGTAACATCTGTTTATGTACCAATAAGAAAATCCAAAAAAGTAGCATTAAACGGTTTTCTCTCAAAATTTGACTAAGTATGAAAAATGGACTTCCGAAATATTAAGATTATTTTATGATAAAACCATCATATATTATTCAATTTCATATTTATTTTAAACTAAAGATTATTTTATTTTATTATCTAGGTTTTTCTAAAATTAGATTTTTATTATTATTTTAATTATACATTATTATTCTCTAAGTATACATTTTTCATTATTTGTAATAATTTTAGCCTTTAAAATATCAGAATTAAAAAAAAATTAGGAGAGAAATTAGCAAAAAAATACTTGAAATATTATTATTATCAAATTGTCCTACCAGACATGTTTTCACTATTTTTATTTTTTGAATCTGTTTTCCAATTAATCTACTAGATGCATTTTCGAATCCTGAAAATGCAAATTCATTTTCTCGTTTTCATTCTCATAAAACATTAGCTTATTTACTATAGCACATCCTGAAACTTTGGTCAAATCTCACTTTGCCCCCCGAAAGTTAAAATGACTCACTTAACTCTTTTGACAATGCTTTTGTGTTCTACTTTGCCCCCCGAAAGTTAAAATGACTCACTTAACCCTTTTGACAATGGTTTTGTGTTCTACTTTGCCCTATGCTGTTATCTCCATTCATAACTCCGTCAATTTTGATGATGTGACAGAATTATTTTCGTATTTTTACCACAAATGATGATGTGTCATGTACATGATCCACTTTTTTTCTGAAGTGAAATAACATATTAATAAAAATAAATATAATATAATTAAATAATGTATTTGCTATTTAATTAAAACAATCTCTTGTTCTTCGTCTCTCTCTCGACCTCTCCCCTTCTTCCTCTAACTTCACCATCATACCACAACCACCACCCAATACAAAGCTATCATCACCACCACCACTCCAACCCCACTGGAAAATCACCCACATGCACCACAGTATAGTGCACCCATCGTCAACCCCGCAAAGATACATCATTGAAAATCACCAACAGAAAAACCCTCTGAGTAATGCTTCTGGGATTTCAACCTAGAGAATTTATCAATCGTCCATGTGAATGCTACAGACACAAGCTCCCCAACTTGCTTTGCCTCCATTTTTGGTCTAACAACCCAAAAACAATAAATAAAAGAAACATATTATAACAATAATAAACACCAAAAATCACACAACATAGCCTAATTTAGAAAACCCATTAACTCAATCATATAGGGCAACACATATGATGCTACAAACAACATTCTCTTATACTACACACCGAAATAAATGTGGACAAAATTACTCTGCTTATTTTCTGAAGCATTGCCCTGTTTTTATTTTCTGTTGGCGTTGATTTTGAGTTTTGAAGAAAATGTTCAGTGATGAGGAAAAGCAAATGGGCGGACAAAATCTGATGCCATGTAGATTGTCTGCAACTTCCACTGGTGGAATGGCTCTGAGGATCTTTGAATTTTGTATAATTCTACTTGTAGGCCCAGATCTAGGGCTTTCTTGGCCCAAGCTGCAGAGGTCTCAAGCAAGCGAAGAATGGCCGGGGTTTGAGCAGCGGCCAAGGTGTGGAGGCTGGGAGCGCTTGGGACACGAAGCCATGGTCATGCTCCATGTCAACGACAACAAAATCGTAGCCGGAGAGGCCATCGATCTTGGCGAGGGTTGGGGAGAAGGAGATGGGGTAGTTGTGGTAGTGGAGATGTGGTTGGAAAAGGTGGTTGATTTGATGGGTGAGGAGGTGGCGGTGAGGTTTAGGGTTTTGACTGGTGGCTGCTTTGGGTGGCATTGGGTTGGGTGGTGGTTGTGGTCTGATGGTGAAGTTAGGGGTAGGGGTGGGCATCGGGACCGGAAAACCGGAACACCGAACCGAACCGGTGAAAAAAAACCGGAAAAAAAACCGATTGACCAAAAAAGTCAACAAACCGGACCGGAACCGGACCGAACCGGTTCCAACCGGTTCCGGTTCCGGTTTTACATCTCTCCGCACCGGACCGGACCGAACCGGACCGGTCATATATTTTATATTTATATTTTTACAAAATTTTAAAATCTAATGCCATATTTTAACTTTTATAATCACTAATTTTCCAAGTTCAACTTCAAAAAATTTCTAAATGTATGAATTGGATTATTTGTTCATTTTTAAGCTAAAAAAATAAGTTATTTATTATAATTTTTTTATAAAAAAAAATTAAAAAAAAAATTTTTTTTTTTTAAAAATTAAAAAATTAAAAAATTAATAATCCGGTTCAAAACCGGAACCGGTCAGAACCGGACCGGAACCGGTTAGAACCGAACCGGCCGGTTTTTGAAATTTTTTTTGCCTAAATCGGACCGAACCGGACCGGTTAAATAATACCGGTTTTGGTTCCGGTTTGAGGTGAGAACCGGACCGAACCGGACCGTGCCCACCCCTAGTTAGGGGAAAGAGAGGGCCCAGAGAGACTGAGAGAAATGAAGAAGAAGATATTTTTTTAAAATTAAATTTTCCATTAATTTTTTTTAATTAAACAGTAATTAGATTATTTTTATTTTTATTAATATGTTATTTCACTTCAGCAAAAAAAATAGGCCACGTACATGACACATCATCATTTGTGGTAAAAATACAAAAATAGCCCTGTCACATTATCAAAATTGATGGAGTTATGAATGGAGATAACAGCATGAGGCAAAGTGAAACACAAAACCAGTCAAGGGAGTTAAGTGAGCCATTTTAACTTTCGGGGGGCAAATTAAGATTTGACCAAAGTTTCAGGGGGCGCTATAGTAAATAAACCTAAAACATTCTCCGAAAACGTTACCAAACGGGCCCTTTTCAATGATATTTTTGGCACTTTATATTTGTTACATCTTAAATAATTAAATACGATTTTATGAGATTTTAGTATAAAGTATACATTGACGTATTAAGGTATCAATATTGGTATATATTGTATCTTATACTAAAACTAGATTATCATATTTTGATTTGTTGGCAATTTAATTTTCTAGTATTTTTAATTGAATCCAAATGGGGGTACTTCTTTATTTATATTGTAAATTTAAATAATTAGAGTAATATAAAAATAAATTAAAGTAAAAAGACAAGACAATGAGCGAGCCTACTTGGGTCGGGTCAGGCCATAAGCAGGTCTTGTTGGGTGAGCCATGAGTTTCAAATCCTAAACTCGGCCATACCCAACCTTCGAATAGGCTAGGTTGAGTAGGCCTAACCATCAGGCCAGACCAAGCTTTAGCTCATCGTGGCTCGGGCTAAATGTGATCCCCAGTCCTAGAGACAGAAGCCCATAGATCGTCTTAATCAGGAGGCCCGTTTTATTGTTTACTCCAGTCTTGTAAAGTGACTTCTCCATTGTCACCTTGAATACTTCTATATAAGAAAAGTCATGCCCACTAGCGCCTTCTTCATTTGTTTCTCTTTCGATGGGATATTGAACAAAATACTATGTTTGAAAATTCGAATAATTAATTAATTACCTATAAAGAGCCTCAACACAAGTTGTGGCTGAGAGTGCCTATCATTGCTCTAGTGTTTCAATGAGAAATTGATTATAGTAAAATAGAATAGATTATCCAAAGATAAAAAGAAAGTCAAAAGATAGGTTATACAAGAAATATGCTTACTCGTATCACATACTCATCACTAGGGGTGGTTGCGGTTCGGTCATTGCAATTTTTCAATGAAACCGTGAACTGATCGATATATTGCGGTATACCGCAATTGTCAGTATATTGCGGTTGGTATACTGCAATTGTCGGTATGCTCATGCTTAAAAATACTGCTGAAATAAGTAGAACTTTCTATCATTGTATTATTCTTTAACTCATATACGGAGATAATGAACTTTATTATTAAAAACCAATACAATCCACAATCCTGTTAATGCACAATTAATCAACTAAATAGTTGATTGCAAGCTAGAGATTATCTCGACTAATACACTAATAACAACCTAACAAAATTACCAACACAGCTAATGAGTTTGCAACACTAATTGAAATCCAGGTTCTTACTAGATAAAAATTTAATTATTTACTACTTAAGTTATATTAATTCACTAAATATTCAATTGATATTTTTTCAAGGCTGAGATTTAAAAAAAGAACAACAATAGAGGGAACTTCAAGTGACTTGCGGAGAATACACGTCATTAGTAATACATTCAAAGCCTAGGTGAGTCCCACAGAAAGGAAGAAGATGAGAGAGAGAGAGAGAGAGAGAGAGAGATTCATCTAAATGATGAAGTACTAGCCTTTGTTAGTTAATATAAAATAATTATAAGTACTTATTTTAATAATTAATTAAATTATATTGCAGTTTGCGGTATTCCGCATTATTTGGATGTGCGGAACCACAACCGCAACTGCATATCATGATGAGTTTTATAAATCGCATGTTGTGGTCGATTTTCTTGATAGGTCGATTTAGATGCAGTAACACCTTTGTCGGTATTTGCAGTTTTTCGGTATAAAATGCCAGCATCGCAATTAATTTTGGTCACCCACTCATTATTTTTTTGCTAGTGATTTTGATAACTAAGGTTGGGTTAGACTATACCTTATTCTGGACATGTTCTTGGTATTATTTTATTTCAATGAGTCCAACAACATATCCCATGATGAAAAATCTATGGCTCCACTTGTTCCTTTTGCTTTCAATAGTCGTCCTAACAAGCCCCAAGGCTGTCAATTGACCTAAGAGTCGGTCAAATTGCTCCCTTATGAAACCATCATCCTTAAACCTTTCATCCCAAATCGCCCTTTCAAATTATAGAGGTGTGATTCGAAAATAGAGATTATCTTCGAATTAAGATATGAATCATATTATCATTATAGAAACAAACTCCTATAACTATGATATGATAGAAATAGAGCCAATAATATAACAAACTTAATTAATAATACAACGTTAGAGTCGCAGTAGCTCGTAAATAGATACACGCACTAGACTAACATTCCAACAATTTATTCCTTAATAATTATACAAACAACAACTAACAACACTAGTCTAGTCCTTTGGTGGAACTTCTCATTCCTTAAGATTTGCGTTGGAACTTGCATCATCTATTAGAGTGTGAGCATTTTAATGCCTAGTAGGGTACTAAAACACCCCCCTTAAAGCCAACTATCACTGCTAAACAAAGTGGCATGCATCAAACAATTACAAGGTAAATAAGTTATGCATATGTGATGATGTCATGAACTCACTTCCTTCTAAATCGACTAATTCATATTTTAGGGCATCAAGCCTACATGTCTCATACCATACATTTTACCACTATGGCTCAAAATACCCTAAAATATAAATTAGTGTCCATCCGTCCCATACCCCAATTTTCATTTGTTTACGAATTTCTCAACTTTCAGTTTTCATTAAAAGGCCTGCTCCCATCACCTAAATATATTCAAGTCATGCTCCCATCACCTGAATATATTCCACATTTTTTACTTTTATATATATCTAAGGCCTTCTCCCCCCCCCCCCCTCCCCCCTTAGATATACCTCAAACTACACACAGACCCAACAGAACTGTATTTATGGTCCATATGTAATGCAGCTCAAACATGCATTTGTGAAATAATAATAATTCAAACAAAAACAATAATATTTCAAGTTTAATCACATGAATAGTAATATTCATCCAATGTTAAATAATATTCACAGAGCAATATCAATAATAATATTCATCCAATATCATATAATATTCATTAAATATTCATCAAACAATAACAATAGTATTCACCTAAAAATATCTACCAAGCAAAACAACAAAAATATTCATATTTATAGTATTATATGTGGGAGCAAATATTTCCATCTCCAATTACGGCGCGCCACGAGGAAAAGAAGATTATCTCTTAAATTAATTAATTGGATCAGTTTATCTAGCCAATTAATTAATTGGGATATAAAGAGATAATATCATTAATAAGATATTATCCTAATAAAGAGATATAATTAAGTCCGACTCAATCCCTACGAACTTGTGTAGAGAATAAACTCAGCATATTCTCTACGAAACCTTAGCCCCGAGGCTCCTATAAATAGACGACCTTATTCATCATTCAAGGTATATCTAAACCTACTTCTAAACCCGAGAAAAATACCTGAAGCTTTCTCTCCCTCTCCACTATCCATATTTTCTCCACATCTCTACGGCCACCACACACGGCTCCGGCCACTCGGTTCACATCATACATACAATTTCATACCCTTTGCTTAGCATTTGTTTTCCTACAAACACTCAAACTGACTTAGGCATCGGAGGACCTTTGGCCAACACCCTACGGGTGTGGTATATTTACTCCAATCTTTTTTACAAGAATCAAGGAAGAGAGAGAAGGAAGATCGAAGGTTGAAGGATTTAGAAGTGAATATTCTCCCGTGAGATTATTTGCACAAATACTATATATAAGCACCAAGATTAAACCTAATATAGTCTAATAATTGGGGAAAAAGTTAGGGACCCTACCTCATGTCCAAAAAGCTTAAATGACGAAATTACCCTTCAGAGGTTGTTGAGTACCCTCCCGTTCCTTAGAAAAATTTTCATTTCTTCCTCCTATGCTTCCTTCTCTTCCTCACCCAACTTCCATCTCCTCCCCTCTCCCCCTTTAAAATAATATCCTAGAGTAATCATCATTATTAGCTTAGACTAGGTGATTCAATCCTAATATGTGGACAACTCACCCTTAATTGAGATCAAAATCTGATTTTGAAGGGAAGGTATAAGGGAATGGGAGAGGAATGAAGGGAGTAGCATGGGTTTTGCCTACATGTTGCATTATTATTTTGTTATTTTTTATAAATCTCATAATAAAGGTTAAATAAATAAATAAATAATTTTTTTCTTAGATGTTATATCCTACCCTTTTTTTTAAAAAATTCGTCCTCAAAATTTGAACGCACCTAGATCGTTAAATAGCTCTAGATACTTGGTGCGCATTTCAGGTTCCAACTCCCATATCATCTCCTCGGTGTTTCTACGGCACCATAAAACTTTGACTGATGGAATGACCTTTGTACACAAAATTTGCTCCTTTTGATCCAGTATTTGAACATGTATATCCTCAAATACCAATTGCTCATCTATTTCCAAATCTTCCAAATCTAAAATATGCGTCGGTTCTGGTTCGTATTTCCACAACATAGAGACATGGAAAACGTTATGAATACTTGGGAGTTGAGAAGGTAAGGATAACTTATAGGCTATCACTATAATCCATTCTAGGATCTCGAATGGTCTAATAAATCGCAGTGCTAGTTTCTCATACTTTCCGAACCTATTCACTCTTCATAGGGAGACTTTTAGAAAAACATGGTCACCCACATTAAATCACAATGGCCTCATTCTCATATCATCGTAACTTTTTTGTCGACTCTATGTTGTCAATAAGTGTCGCTTGATGATTTTTACATTTTCAGTGGTCTCTTGAATAAACGAAGGGCCCAACAGGACATTGTTGCCAAATTATGCCCAACACAAAGGTGATCTACACGACCTTCCATAGAGTACCTCATGGGGTGCCATCCACATACTGGCTTGATAGCTGTTATTGTAGGTGAATTCTGCTAATGGAAGATGATCCTCCCAGCTTATGTGAAAGTCTAGTATACACGCCCTTAACATGTCTTCAAGGACTAGGTGGTTCTCTCCGATTCTCCGTATGTTTATGGATGGAATGAAATGTTAAGATTTAATTTTGTTTTCAATGCATCTTGTAAACTTTTCCAGAAATGTGAGGTAAATTTAGAGTCTTTGTCCGACATAATTGAGATGGGAATCCCATGTAGTCTTACTATCTCTTTGATATACAACTTTCCAAGTGTTTTAGTGGTATCGGTTATCTTGACTGCGAGAAAATATGTAGACTTAGTTAAGCGATCCACGATGACCCAAACTGAATCGCGACCCTTTGATGATCGTGGTAAACCCGCCACAAAGTCCATAGTGATGTGATCCCATTTCCATTCAGCTACGGGTAAAGGTTGAAGCAACCCTGATAGTTTTTGGTGTTCAACATTCACTTATTGGCAGATAAGACACTTTGATACAAATTTTGCTATATCTCTCTTCAAACCTCTCCACCAATATTGTCGACGGAGATCATGGTACATTTTTGTATTGAAAGTGTGGATAATGTAAGCAAAATAATGGGCTTTATAAGGGATTTCATTTCTTAACTCTAGAATTTTAGGTACGTATATCCTCCCTAAATATCTTAGTCCCCTATCATTGTGAAGTTTCCACTTTTCCAATTCCCCTCGTGCTGCAATCTTATTTCGCACTAATGTCGACAGTCGATCATCTTGCTCAATTTCAATCACTTTCTCTTTCAAAGTGGGTTGTATTTTCAAGTTATACAAACAAATTCCATTATCACCTGTAGTCACAAGTAGATCATAATCACAAATAGTCTCCATCATCTTTTCCTTCTGCATTTTTAGCCTCGCTACGAGATCTTGAGTCTTTCTGCTTAAAGCATCTGCTACCATATTTGCTTTCTCCATATGATAATACAACCCAAAATCATAATCCTCCAAAAATTCCATCTATCTTCGCTAGGGGTGGGCATCGGAACCAAAGAACCGATCAACCGAACCAAACTGGGCTGGAAAAAAGAAAAAAAAAATTGTGTTGACCAAAAAGTCAAACTCAATTCAAAAAACCGAACCAGACTGGTTCTAATAGGTCCCCGTTTCGATTCTATACCCCAATAAATCAAACCGGGCCGAACTGGACCGGTCGAATTAAAAAATATATAATTTTAATATTTATTTATTTCCAATGCTATATTTTTAAGCTAATAACTAATATAGCCCAAATATTTCTTTTTGTATGAAATTGGATAATTTGTTAATTTTCATGCCAAAAAAATAAAATTTTAGTTGAAATTTGTATAAAACAAATAATTTGAAGAAATAATAATAATCATAATCCGGTTCAAAACAAAATCAGACTGAAACTGGTTTAACCCGAATTGGATAGTTTTATTAATTTTTTTTGTTAAAATCGAACCAATTTGAGGAGAAAATCAGCCCGACCAGGACCGTTCCCACACCTAATCTTCGTTGTTTTAAGTTAAGTTCATTCTGAGTAAAATGTATTTGAGACTCTCATGATCAGAATATAATTCAAACCTCCGCTCACCATATAAGTAATGTCACCATACCTTCAAAGTATGAATAATTGCTGCCAATTCCAAGTCGTGGGTGGGGTAGTTCTTTTCATGAGCTTTTAATTGCCTAGATATATACAGCACAACTTTGTCTCATTGCATTACAACTCCTCCCAGTCAATGCAATGATGCATCATTGTACACTTCATAGCCCACCTCTCTTTCTAGAATGATAAATATCGGGTGGTGAATCTAGTTTTTAATTCCTGAAATGACTCATCACACCCACTGGTCCAATCAAACGTCACCCATTTTTGGGTCAACTTGGTCATTGGGGCAGCTAATTGAGAGAAATCCTTTATGAATCTTCGGTAGTACGCTGCCAATCCCATAAAACTTCGTATTTTTGTGACATTTTTGGGTGGATGCCAATTTAGTACTGTCTTTACTTTAGAAGAATCTATTGCAACACCATACTTGAAAATTTCTTGTCCTAGGAATTTCACCTATGTTAACCAGAATTCACACTTACTAGACTTGGCATATAGTTGGTGCTCCCTTAATGTTTGCAACACAATACACAAGTATCGTTCATTCTCCTTTTGGGAGGTGGAATAGATAAAAATGTCATCTATGAATACTATCACGAATTGATCCAAATAAGAGCGAAACACCCTATTCATTAAGTCCATGAATACTGCAGGAGCATTTGTAAGACCAAACGACATGACTAGGAACTCATAATGTCCATATTGAGTTTTGAGTGCAATTTTCAGAATATCTTCAGCCTTGATTCGAAGTTTATGATACCAAGAACGAAGATCAATTTTTGAAAAAAAAGAAAAGAAAAGAAAAGGGCTCCTCTGAGTTGATAAAATAAATCGTCAATCATGGGCAATGGATATTTATTCTTTATTGTAACTCGATTCAACCGTCAATAATCAATACAAATTCGAAGGGTGTCATCCTTCATTTTCACAAAAAGTGCTGGTGCTCCCCAAGGAGATGTGCTTGGACGTATGAATCCCTTCTTCTCCAGTTCTTGTAGTTGAATTTTAAGCTCATTCAATTATGTTGGTGCCATACGATAGGGAGGTATAGAGATAGGTGAGGTTCCTAGGTATACCTCAATAGCGAATTCAATCTCTCGATATAGAGGTAGTCTGGGAAGATCTTCAGGAAATACATCACGATACTCCCTTACTACTGGAATAAACTCAATTTGAGGCTTTTCTATTTCCTCAACTTTGAGATTGGAAATCCAACTAGAATATTCATTGTTCTTTGTCTTTAGACTTAACCTAGGGCAATGGTTATCTCTATCTCCATAGAAATTAAGTATCTTCCCTTCTAATGTGCATATGGTTATCTTTCTCTTTCCAAAATTAATGACCTCTTGAAATTAGTTAGGCCAATCCATTCCAAGAATAATATCATACTCAGACATCTTCAGTAACATGAGGTTTAAAAAAAAACATTACACTCAACTATTTCTATTGAGCATCTACAAATTCGATCAATTGTTCTATCCTACCTAAGGGTGATCCAACCCTCATGAGAACTTGCATGAATTGAAATTCCAACCCAAGAGTAAATGCAAATGATCTTGATATGAATGAATGGGAAGCTTTAGAATCATATAAAACCCTTGCCCAATAATTAAATATTGGAAATGTACCTTCCACCATCTCTGGTTCAATTGCTTCAGTAGTCCCCCCTAGGCATACACACGTCCCTGAGTGATTGGTATATCACATTTCACTCCAATTGAGGGCTTGGGTTTTCCTTGAGCATGATGTTCATTAAAATGCTGTTATTGTTGATTCATAGGTGGTCTCCACTGATTTTTTTAAGGTTGAGTTGGGGCACGATGTTGTGGATGGGGTGCTCGAGGAGCTTGATAACTCTAAGATTGTGGGCAGAATCTCTGAATATGGCCTAATTGCCTACAAGAATAGCAAACTTGTGGAGGTTGAGCCATTCCACCTAGTGTTTGGGGTCATGGAACATACTGAAAAGGTTCAAATTGTGGACGCTTGTTGGGCTATCCCCGACTCATACTCTTGGAGTTCCACGCTTTCCTGACATCTGGTGTAGTTCTTTCAACAATATATGCTCGATCCACGATCTATGCATAGCGACTTATCTTGAGAACCACCACTTTGTCCTAGATTTCTCCTCGAAGACTATCTTCAAATCTCTTTGCCCTTCTAGCATTGTCAGGTATCATATAAGATGCAAAGCGAGAGAGTTCTTCAAACTTAGCTTGATATTGGGCAACTATCATATCTCGTTGTTGAAGACACATAAACTCTCTAGCCTTAGCCTCCTGCAGAACATAAGGAAAGTGGTTTTCCATAAAGATCATTTCAAATTCTTCACATGCCATGTTCTCAGTTTCTTGCATACTCTGCACCAACTCCTACTAGTGGTAAGCTTGCCTCTCTAGGTATGTAGAGGCAATGGACATTCTTAGTGCTTTAGGAACCCTTAGATTGATCACGCTTCTCTTAATTTGTCTTATCCATTCCTCTGCCACCATTGGGTCTGTTGCTCTTTTAAAACTAGGGGTCGAAACTTGCGGAACTCACCATGAATTTTTATTACTCGTTCTACTTCACTCTCAGCATTGAGTCCTCTATTAGCCTCCCTGATTGCATTAGCCATATCTTGGATAACTGCAACCACGCCTCCACTTCCATAGTGGTTGTTTGGGAGTTCTTCTACTCCGGCCATCTTAACATAGAATATAACATCTAAGTTGGTTAATACTTGCTATGACATAATTTAAACCAACATTCAAAATATGTTAAAACAAAATAACTTTAGAAATTCAAATTTAAAATCAAGAAGTTCAAATAGTATAAGCAAATAAACAAGATTTTAGTTGCACGACATTTATAAAGGATAATCAAACACCATAATAATATAAAGATGCATGGACTGTAATAATTATACATCAAGTCATAATTATACAAAATAGTTCTGAAAGTTTCCTTCCTTCCTTACAACCTTTTCTTATACCCCAACCCTATTCCCAACTGTTCACAACTTTCCGAAAGTGACCAAAATACCCAAGTATTGCCAAAAATGGGTATTAAAGAGCTAGCCTCCTAGAGTCAGATCATACTATTGCCTAAATACACAACATGCAGCTAGGTATGCTCCTCAGAATTGGAGTTCACATAAGATGGAGGAGTATGAGGTCCATCATACACGAGCTTAGTTGGCATCTCACCCTCTGGTATCATCACTGGCTGCGGCTATCTCTAGATCAAGTGCTGCCTGCTCCTCAGCAAACTCAGCAACCACAGTTTGATACAGAAGGTCTAAAGTCACATCGGTCATAACAAACTGATGACCAACCATTACACTCATCTCAAAAGTCCTCATCTTATGCTTAACTATCTGTCTCTGTGTCTCGAGAGCAAGGTATGGCCTAGTCAACATGGCAAACCTAATCTCATGTAAAAGTAACTCTCTCCCCTGCTAATCAACTTGATCAAAGTATGTGGCCAAGTCCAAAGGGACTGCTCCTTCAGGTCCTACCTCGTAACCCCTATACTCATCTTCTCCCTGAATGGGATCCATTTGTTTCTGTTAAGAATTTTTTTGTTCTTTTAGAGGTTAGTATCCAATCAAAATAGTTAAATAAATAAATAAATAGTGCCATTTTTCGTATATTCTATTTACTTCAAAATATAACTCTTTTAAGGAAAACTTTTTTTTGACTTAAAGGCTATGAAGGATCTAAGTCTATTTATCCCAAATGTTATAAACTAGTTTAAGACGCTAAGTTCTAAATTAGGCACTAAATCTTAAGGCTCTTTGTAATATCTTTCTAATCTAAAGCTTTGATACCAACTTGTCATGCCCCGATTCAAAAATAAAGATGATCTCCGAATTAGGGTACGAACCATACTATCGTTATAGAAACAAAATTCCTTTAACTTTGATATGATAGAAATAGAGCCAATAATATTATAAACTTAATTAATAATACAAAGTCAGAATCGCTGTAGCTCGAAAATAGATATACCCATTAGAGTAACATTCCAACAATTTATTTCTTAATAATTATACAAACAACAACTAACAAGACTGGTCTAGTCCTCTGGTGGAACTTCTTATTCCTTGGGATTTGTGTTGAAACCTGCCTCATCTATTAGGGTGTGAGCATTTTAATGCTCAACAGGATACTAAAACACCTTCCTCAAAGCCAGCTAACACCGCTAATCAACTTGGCATGCATCAAACAATTACAAGGTAAATAAGTTATGCATATTGTCAGAAAAATGTAAAAAAGAAAAACCTTTCATTTGTAATTGTTTGTACATAAATGATTTTGATAAGAATTTGTAAACCGACTAATTCATACTTTAAGGCACCAAACCTGAATATCTCATACTATGCATTTATCACTGTGGCTCCAAATACCATAAAATA
Source organism: Prunus persica (assembly GCF_000346465.2). NCBI lineage: Eukaryota > Viridiplantae > Streptophyta > Magnoliopsida > Rosales > Rosaceae > Prunus > Prunus persica. The sequence goes on from NC_034014.1 coordinate 20,022,187, forward strand.
TAAATTAGTGTCCATCCGTCCCTTACCCCATTTTTCCTTTGTTTACACATTTCTCAACTTTTCACTTTTCATTAAAGGTCCTGCTCCCATCACCGAAATCTATTCAAGCTCTACTCTCGTCACCTGAATATATTCCACATTTTTTACTCATATATATCTAAGGCATTCTTTCGCCCCTTATATATACCTCAAACTACACACAGACCCAACACAACTATATTTATGGTCCATATGTAATGCAGCTCAAATATTCATTTGCGGAATAATAATAATTCAAACAAAAACAATAATATTTCAAGTTTAATCACATGAAGAGTAATATTCATCCAACGTCAAATAATATAAATGGAGCAATATCAATAAAAATATTCATCCAACATCATATAATATTTATTAAACATTCAACAAACAATAACAAGAATATTCACCTAAAAATATCCACCAAGCAAAACAACAAAAATATTTATATTTATAGTACTATATATAAGCACCAAGATTAAAAATGATATACTCTAATCATTGGGGAATGGGGAGGAATGAAGGATGAGCATGGGTTTTGCCTACATGTTGCACATTTTTAAAATTTTTAATTTATAAATCTCATAATTTCATATATATGTTCTACATGTTATACGAGAGGCAAAAACTGAACAACTTATTGCTGAGGAGAACCTCAATAAGGCCACACATGCACCATTATCATGCAAGAAAAATTTCATTTCATCTAAAGATGATCTCACTTACCTTTTCTAACTTGCAAAGAAAGCAAGCGGAAGGAAGATTCTGTTACCCACACAATTTCTTTTGACATAAACAATAAGAGGTTGAAAGATGCTATGAAAAAGAAAGAGATGCATCAACAAGCAAAGAAAGTGAAGCTAGCAGAGCCAAACTAGCATAAATTGTCATTTCATTTTGTGAGACACACTTAATGCAACATTAAAGTACCTCTTCCCTCATTTAGGTTTTTTTTTCCTCCTAAATATATGAGTTTTTTTTTTGCTCACTTGTTAGGACATGTGCTCTTGCCCTACTTGACCTAGACAAGGGCCGACCCTAGATATATGCAATTTTGATCACCTATTTATTGTTAGCAAAAAAAAGTTATGAGTAGGTGACCAAAATTTCTTGTAATGGGTAGGTGTTTTAGTTAGCCGTCTTACCACCATTTTACCTAAAAAAAGAGAAGAGATTTTCATCTCAAATCGCCATCTATAATTACAGAGAGGCAAAAATTGAACAACTTATTGCTGAGGAGAACCTTAATGAGGCCACACATGCAACACTGTCATGCAAGAAGTTTTTCATTTCCTCTTGAGATGATCTCACCTCTCTCTTCCAACTTGCCAAGAAAGGCAAGTGAAAGGAAGAGGTTATGGAACCCACACCATTTCTTTTGACATAAACAACAAGAGGTTGAAAGATGCTATGGAGAAGAATGAGATGCAATAAAAAGCAAAGAAAGTGAAGCTCGTAGAGCTAGAGCAACATAAAATGTCATTTCATTTTGCTAGACACACTTAGGGCCCGTCTGGTAATGTTTTTAGAGAGTATTTTTAGAGAATGTTTTCTTAGAATGAAAACGAGAAAATGAAAATGCATTTTCAGAGAACAAAAACCCGTCTAGTAGCTTAGTTGAAAACTATTTTCGAAGAACAAAAATAGTGAAAACGCATCTGGCAGTAATATGTGAAAATGACAAAAATAGTGAATATGCGTTCGATAGGAGGATTTTATTTTATTTTTTAAACTAACATTTTCACACATTTATGTATGTAATTAGTCCAACTCCTTTTTTATTTTGCACATCAAACATGTTTTTCTCATTTGACCTATTTTACTAAAACTAAAGAGCTTGGATTAAGTTAGATTTAAGAAAAAGTGATATATCTATGCATTTGGCTGAGTTTAAATTAGTCGATTGAAACATTCATTGGCTTTTAGACCAAATATTACAAAAGCTTGTTCATTGCCACACAAAAATTAAAAATTAAAAATTAAAAATTACAATAATATAATCAAGAGTCTTGGGTGAAATCACGCCACAAATCTTGTGCAATCTTATCTCTAATGTTGGTCATTTGTGCAATATTTTCTGGAGACATATCTAAATTTGGTGTAGCCATATCTTCACCCTCAACAATGATGTCATCTACTTGAAACTCTTCGAACAGCCTATCACGACGTGCTTCTCTTTGGATAAAATTATGTAACACACAACATGCAATAGGGATACGTCGTTGCCTATGTGGAAGATAATTGGGCATCAATTTGAAAATTGGAAAACGAGCTTTCAACACACCAAAAAACCGCTAAATTATATTATGTAATGAAGAATGCCTATAATTGAATAATTCTATAGGACCTCTTGGTGCTCGGCGCGGTCCCCTATAATCACGCAAATGATATCTTTCACCTCGGTAAGGTGCCAAGAATCCAAATATATTTGTATATCCAGCATCCACAACATAATAATATCATGTTAATTAATTCATTATTTTGATGTGATAATAATATTAGTAATAATTTCAATTTAATTTTCTATATTTATTCATACCTTCCTCTGGAAAAGGAAATTCATTCTCTGGCCTCAAAACTGCATCTGTGAACATTCTAGAATCATTTGCAGTCCCTTCCCATCCGGTGTAAACAAATGTGAACATCATACCGAAAGAGCATGCACACATAACATTTTGAGTAATAAGAACCTTTCTACCATGGTATGAGGTTTGTTTTTGTGCTGGTGCCCAAGCAGCAACATGTGTCCCGTCAATTGTACCAATACACTTCTACAATATAGTGAAAAGTTACTATGCTAAATAATAAAAATAACTTAATGATATATATAGTATCATGTGATCAATTGCAAAATAAATAAAAAAATTTCCTCACCTCAAAATAAGGATAATACTTTGGGTTATTCAAAATTTCGGGCGGTGTTTCCCCTTTACTACTTGGGCATATAATACATGGTGATAATCCACATAAAGCTGTCAACACATGCTTAAATTGTCTGTGAATTGTGTCTTTTGATCGTTGAAAACGCTCAGCCTCAACTCGCATACGAATATTATGAGAAACTATAAATAAGAAAATATGAACTGCTTCTTGAAAACCCACATGTCTATCATAGTGTAAAAGATCTAAAGTCTCAAGAGTTTGACATAACCTTAAAAATACATGTTTGTCCATGCGAAATGAGTCATAAATTCTATCCGGATTTCCATTTAACAACTCTTGAACATATTCATGCCCCGATAAAATTGAATTACGGCAAGGAGTCCTATCAATACATGATTGCCAATATTCATAAATATTCATACATATTAGCATATAATGTGTCATTTCTTCAAGTTCTTCCATATGTGAATCACTCTATGAGTTATTGTCTCCATTACTAGTAGACATTTCTAATACATTCAAATATTCAAATTAAGTAATCGTCACTAACATTGAAACAATAATAACATATCCACAACCATACTATTCAAAAATAAAAGAACACAAGGACTATCCATTAATAATATAATAACATATCAAAGATATTCATAAACTCAAATAACACATAATCCATAACATATCAAAGAAATTCATAAACTAAAAAACATATAAAAGAAATTCATAATCTCAACTAAAGAGAAACAACAATCATACTAATATTCCTAAAGACTAGCTAACCAAACTCTCCTCCTAGCATCCGACATTGTAACAAATATTTTTCTCCATTCAATAAGCACAATTTTTTCTAGCATCTTGTTGAATGTATCATTATCAATATCTCATATTTCTTCAACAATTCCGATGCATTCTTCAATAGAATACATCTCATTGGAGGTGCTAGATGCCTCAACACTCTTTTCCTTTTGAATTGTTTGCAATCTTTGACTCATAACTTCACTGCAAACCTCCAAATAGGATTCTATTTTATGCCATTTCTTTGGACAACGCTCGGGTGGGGTAGCAGTTACACTCTTTCTTTTTCCTTTACCATGATCAGTTTCCAAGTTAACACCATCATCATCCAAGTCAACATCAATATGAACACCAGTGTTAAGGAAATTATTTTCTAACTCATGCTCCTCATCTGAGTTAGGAGGAAGTTGATTAGAGGCATAACGCAACTGACCGGTTGCAGTAGTGGTGTTGAATATCTCCTCTAAAAGCTGATAGTGCACTAAACCGTGAGTGCGATATTGCTTTGCTCTTGGCTTACTCTTCAAACCATGACAAATATTATACTCAAACATCATAAGCAATTCACTTAATTATATGAAGTGAAGTGAAAAAAAAAACTTAAATAAAGGGTTGGTATACCTTAATGTAACTAGCCCAAACATCCTCTGAGGCAGTGACTGTGTTAGCATTAGGATCCCACCCAAATCCAGTATGCTCAATTAGGTCCGAGAACTCACGATGTGCAATTCACAACCTATTAAACTTAGACTTAAGTTGCTTAACAGTGGATTTTTTTTTCCCCATTTTGTTAACAACTCTTCACTTATTTCAGACCAAACTTTCGTTTTAAAGGTTGATGCTTGCAAGTCACCATTCTTCACATGATTATGCAATATATGTATATAAAAAACTCTTCATGTTTGGAAGGCCATTGTACCTTTTTCTCACCATCAACATTCTTAGGAGCCATATCCTTGTAAAGAAAAAACAATTAAGACAATCCAATAATTTATTGCATTTCAGAACATCACACATATCATCACCACATATATGAATCACATATTTACGAATAAGAAAACATATCCTTTAAATAAATAAATAAATAAGACAAATTCAATATGAAAACATCTCTTTTCCCTGCTCCAGTGATACATTTTTCGCATAAAAAAATATGAACATTTTGGTGTCACCTATCCTTAAATCAAATTGTGAAGGATGTTTCCACTCAATTGAGTTTGGTGACTTGGCGTGGAGTGTAGGGAACATGAACTAGCCAATTATTATTGGTTTATGGGATTAGTTTGTTGATTGTTAGGCTATATTTTGTGGACATTAATTTGGTTCAACTATGCTCTCTTTTTCTCTCTCTCTCTCTCTCTCTCTCTCTCTCTCTCTCTCTCTCTCTCTCTCTCTCTCTCTCTATCACACACATACACAGACACAAAACACAAAAGTGCATATAAAAGTTCCTCTTTTATCACTGTTCTGATTTCAATTATAGGTATGAGCAAGCTGAGTTTATAGAGAGAGAACTGGAGCAGGTGACAGAACAAATCAAATCAATTATTCTGACCCTAAATGTGAATCATGTACAGTTTTTAGTGGCGTTTCTACTTATTAAGAAGCTTTTCCAACATATGTAGATGAGTATAACGATGCTTTCATTTGTTTTTTAGGGAGGAGAACTTGATACAAATGATGGAATGGCTCCATTAGATGTGGTTGTACAAATCTGAAACGATCTACAACAGATAATGACAACCCACCAAGATTCATGCATTCTAGTCCACCCCAGACAACATGACAAGTTTATAACTATAAATGAGCAATCTTCCAAAAGTAAACTGAATAACAGACCACCACTTACAAAATCCAACTCGAAATTATGAAAACCATTATCAAAGATCCCAAAATTAAGAACAAAAAAGAACCCATTTGAGAAAATTACAAAGCTGAATTGCCCAAATGAATAATGAAGCACCAAAGAGAAGAAAACAGAGGAATTACCTCAGTCAATGTGAGGTTTTTGTCGTTGTTCTTCTGCTTCTACTATTGCTTAAGCTTCTTCCAAAAGTAAACTGAATAACAGACCACCATAAATAAAACCCAACTCAAAACTATGAAAATCATTATCAAAGATCCCAAAATTAAGCACATTGAATAATAGACCACCATATACAAAACCCAACTCGAAACTATGAAAATCATTATCAAAGATCCCAAAATTAAGCACAAGAAGGAACCCAATTGAGAAAATTATAAAGCTGAATTGCCCAAATAAATAATGAAGCACCAATGAGAAGAAAACCGAGGAATTACCTCAGTTAATGTGAGGTCTGCGTCGCTCCTCTTCTTCTTCTTCCCAATAATTTTTAGATGTATAAGAAACCTAATTTACATAATACAACAATTATTTTTAGAACAACCTTCATGTGGTCTGTGGCGATGGAGCAATCGGAGAGAACAAAAAGCCTTAGTGGTGAAGAGGGGAAGAGAGACTGTCGCCAAAGAGAGGAGTGAGCCAAGCCAGAGAGAAGAGTGGTCAAGAAAGGGGGAGAGAAGAGAAGGGTGAGCGAGGAGGAGAGAAGAACGATTTTTAGTCTGATAGGGAGAGAAAATTGAGAGAGATTGAGGAGAAGCAGTGTGTTTTGAGCGTTTGTTTTCTGGGAGAACAAAAACATCTTTTTTATGTTTTGTAGAAGTAAACGTGAAGTTGGTCTCATTTTATGAAAATGTTTTCAATGTTTTGTATTTTTATTCATCGAACACGTTTTTGCTTTGTTTCTGTTTTTTTAAAAACGAAAATGAGCCTTTAAAATGTAAACGAACAGGCCCTTAATGCCCGTTTGACATTGCTTATTTTGGGGTGATAAGTGATTTTAAAAAAAATTTGGGAAGCCCAACCCGTTTGGTAAACTATGAGAAAATCACTTATTGTTAAAAATTGTTGTGAGAGAAAGCTATAAGGGAAAACAACTAATAATGTGCTTTTATTTTTTGATTATGAAGGAATCAGTTTCGAAGAGGCGCTGGGTTTAGTGATTATGCGGAAATCATTTTCTGATTATGCGGGAATCAGTACCAACAACACTTTTAACAAAAAGTTTACCAAATACCAAACTGCTTTTCTTCACAGCTGATTTCTCTCACAGCAAATCTGATAGCGATTATTTTTACAGCACAGCAATGCCAAACCGACCCTTAATGTAACATTAAAGTACCTTTTCCCTCATTTTTTTTCTCCAAAACACATGAGATTTTTTTTTTTGCCCCCTTACTTGTTGGGACCTGGGCTCCTGTCCTACTCGACCTAAGAAAAGGCCGACCTTAGATATATGCAATTTTGATCACCTATTCATCGTTAGTAAAAAATTTATGAGTAGGTGACAAAAATTGCTTGAGATGAGTATGTGACCAATTTTTTTTTTGCAATAGGTAGGTGTTTTAGCTAGTTTTCTCACCACCCATTTACCTCGAAAAAAAGAAGAAGAAGAGATTTTCATCCCAAATCGCTCTCTCAAATTACATTTTGGCAAAAACTGAACAACTTATTGCTGAGGAGAACCTCAATGAGGCCACACATGTAGCATTGTCATGCAAGAATTTTTTCATTTCCTGTAAAGATGATCTCATCTCCCTATTCCAACTTACCAAGAAAGGCAAGTGGAAGAAAAATTATGTAACCCACACCATTTCTTTTGACATAAATAACAAGAGGATGAGAGATGTTATGGAGAAGAAAGAGATGCAGCAAAAAGCAAAGAAAGTGAAGCTTGCAGAGCCAGAGTAGTGTAAAATGTCATTTTGTTTTGTGAGACACACTTAGGGCTCGTTTGGTACACCGTATTAGACTCTGGATAGGAGTAAATAGTCTATGTCAGGTGTTTGGTGTCAACTTGTATTATTTAATTACCCGACTATTTTATACGGGTTGGGCTTTTAATACTCTCCTTACCTGACTAACTAATACAACCCACACACCCCGGTTTAGATAATACACGCTTAATTATACGGCTAGGGAAAAAGAACACGAGTTCTACAAAAAAAATCAGATGCTCTTTTCATCTTCTTCTCCCTAGGGTTGTTCTCTACTATCTTCTCCACATGTTATTTTCTTCACTCTTCTCCAGGTATTCATCGCTCACTTTCTCTCTTTTTTCATACTCTCTCCAATATGCTTTATATATTTCAAATTTTTAGTAGAAATTAGGTTATGAAATTTTTTTTTGTTGGTATTTTTTTTAATCGAATGTTTTCTTTGTATGTGATATAGTGATTCAACATTGTGGGAATATTTAGATTGTTGGTATTAAACAGAGTATTGCCAATTTTCGTCCAAAAATAAACAACTGTGCTAGTATTGGTAGTTTAGTTGAATACATACATACCTGACGACTAGGAGAGCAAAATTATAAAATTAAAAATGTATGAAACTGAATTCTAGGAACCTTTTTTTTTTCTTTGTCAATTGTTATTAGAAAAGCAAAGATGGACTTGTCTATTAATGACCAAATTAAGGCACTACGGCTAATTTTGGAGAAAGCAAATGATAAAAAAAACATTCCTGACAGTGGATGGTGCTATGAGAAAAGCATTTGTTCTTCTCTTACTTGAGGCGAGGGAGTTGTGATTCCCTCTTTGATGTAGTTTGGTTTATGAACAACTTTCTCTTTTGCTCTTATTACCTTAATATGTGATCACTTTGAATTATACATTATTTGGTACTGTTTTTATTAACGTATGCGAGTATGTTGGAATTTTTATGAGATACTACAATTATGATAATGGGTTATATGAAAAAAAATCTTGGCAAAAACAATTGAAAAACAAATATTGTCATATGAATCTTACCAAAAAAAATTTGTGTCATTTGAATCTCAATTTCCATTAAAATTATCAAAAAAAAATTTATATTTTTTTATTTATAAATAGTCTGATATGATGTTATCTGAAACATCACCAAACACAGTATAACTTAGTCAAATTATTTATCCGGAACAGCACCAAACGCCTTATAATATTATGGATAAATAGTCAGTACTCTCCGGAATAAATTAATACTATTAGTCAGAACAGTCCGACGTACCAAACGAGCCCTTAATGCAACATTAATTTAGGTTTTTTTTTCTCTCGTAAATATATGAGTTTTTTTTTGTGCCCCCTAAGAAAGGGCCGACATTAGATATATGAAATTTTGATCACCTATTCATCATAAGCAAAAACATTATGAGTAGGTGACCAAAATTTCTTGCGATAGGTAGGTGTTTTAGCTAGCCTTATCACCACCCCTATACTTAGGAAAAAAAAGAAAAAAGATATTTTCATCCTAAATCGCCATCTCAAATTACGAAGAGACAAAAACTGAACAATTTATTGCTGAGGAGAACCTCAATGAGGCCACTCATGCAGCACTATTATGCAAGAAGTTCTTCATTTCCTCTGAAGATAATCTCACCTCCCTCTTCCAACTTTCCAAGAAAGGCAAGTAGAAGGAATGTTCTTATACCCATACCATTTCTTTTGACATAAACAACAAGCCAGTGAGAGATGGTATGAAGAAGAAAGAGATGCAGCAATAAGCAAAGAAAGTGAAGCTCAAGCTGGTGCAAGTTGATGCTAGTAACTAGACATAGGGGAATGAAGAAGAAGAAGAAAAAGAAGGAATAGAAGAAATATGCGAGAGAGAGAGAGAGAGAGAGAGAGAGAGAGAGAGAGAGAGAGGGTAGTTTGTTCTGGGCTTCCAAATCAAAATGTAAATAAGGATATTTTGATCTAAAAAAAGGTATGTAAAAGGAGGATATTCTAATGAAAAAAAAATATTTATTTTGACTCAAAAAATAGGTGTATCGTGCAATACTAAAAGACATGTCTCCTTTGTCATAACCAGTTAACTATGTTCTCCTCTTTTTTTTTTTTTTTTTAAAATTCAAATATGTTTGTTTCATCATCAACTTAGTAATTAGTGAAATAGTCGTAGAAGAAACATACATATACTGAAGTTCATACCTTAATGAAGTTGGTAATTCACCCTCCATCTTTTTAATTTTTTTTTATTTTTAATTTTATCTATTCTTGATTTTCACTTTTTTGTTGATCTTGGTTCTGGTAAGCATTGGAGATTTTGATATAAATAATAATCATAGAGGATGATTAATAGAAATTAAAGAAATTTTGTATCCATGCTTTATCCTTTTTTTTCTATATATTTTGTGAGTTGCCCTTTCTTTTTCACTTTTTTCTAGTTCTACATGCATTTCACAGCTTCTTTATTGTGTATACAATTTATTTTTGTACCTTTTGGATGTTTGGTTTGTGAATTCTTATCTTTAGTCTTAATATTTGGAGAAATTATATGCTATATTCTTTTAAATTATTTACTGGGATTCAAATGAATGTAAGATATTGTTTAAGCCCAAAAGTGTTCTTCCTTTTCTTTTAAAAAATTACGTATTTATTGTTGAGTGTGTCTATAGAGGGGCATAATTTAGAATTTGGCTCTGGGCCTTAGACTGTTCAGGATAAGCCTTGGATATATCTTTACATAATTGTATATAAGTAAAATTAAGCCACTCATCATATGTATAAGCAATTTCGATTACCTACTCATTTCTAGCAAAAAAATGATGAGTAAGAGAACATAGTTGCTAGCGATGAGTAGGTGATCAAAATAGCTAGAAAAAAAAATAATGAGTAGGTAATCAGAAATGATTTATCAGGTTTATAAATAGAACAATTGGCATATATATGGGATTAGAGTTTGAGCAATGTTATAGCACTCAAGAGCTTTCTTAGTGCCTGTCAAACAAAGTAGGGCAAATATTCAATTATGCTCATATATGCTCATATTATTATTCTTCTCCAATATGGAGGTATTTATACAAGTACAAAGATGTGTTAACCCTAAATAAAATAAAAAATATATCTAAATTACAATAGAAAATAAATATAAATTACAATAGGAAATAAATCTCAATTATAATATGACTAGATAAATGGTAAGTAACTAAAATCTTAACATAGTAAGGAACCAAAATCCTAACTAAGTAAGGACTCGCCAACACTCCCTCTCAAGTTGGGCAAAGATATTTCGTAGGTCCAACTTGACAAGCGAGTCACAGAACACCATACTTGAGAAGCACCAATTGTAGAGAAGGTCTTTTAGTCAACCAAGAGTGAAACAAGTGACAAACTAAAGCAAAGTTCGCAGCGGAAACAAGAGCAAACCCTAAAAAATAGGGCACATAACATAACATAGAAACCCTGTGAGCACGGCAATAGGTAAGGTAGAACACAGAAACCCTGTGAGCACGGCAGTAGATAAGGCAAAACACAGAGCACGGCAATACATAAGACAGAACACAGAAACTCTGTGAGTACGGCAACAGATAAAGCATAACACAGAAATCATGTGAGCACGGCAATAGATAAAGCAGAACACAGAAACCCGGTGAGCACGGCAGAAGCAAAGGCAAGGGGCAAGGCCACAGCAACAACAACGACAATGACCACATCAACGGAAAGCGAAGCAAGCAAAAGCAACATTAACGGTGGCAACATCGACCACAACAGAAACACACTAGCAAATGCAGGAACAACAATACTGGTACCAAACAACAGTAATACAAGGCATTGGAACCAGCAAAAGCAACAAGGCAGGGACATAACAAGCATCATCAACAGTAATCAACATTGTCCCCAACAAAAGTCATAATAGGCAAGAGCAATAACATTGTCCCCAGTAAGAGACATAACAGGGACGAGCAACGGTATTGGCACCAGCAAAGGACATAGTAATTAGCAGCAATAACAATGACAAATACTTCCATTATTGCAGAGACAACTTCTCTTCACTCCCCCTTTCCCTCTGAAGAGAAGGGGTCGTCGGACGCTCAGATGTAGAAGAATCAACCATGGCAGATAGGTAGATGAATTGCAGCGGAATAGATGAGTAGCGGTGTCACTCCCATGATGGGTTAGGAATGAGGAACGCCAACGACTCTCAATTTGTCAAAGGATCTCAAGGATTAGCAACCAGGCTCCTATACCATGTCAAACAAAGTAGGGCAAATATTCAATTATGCTCATATATGCTCATATTATTATTCTTCTCCAATATAGAGGTATTTATACAAGTACAAAGATGTGTTAACCCTAAATAAAATAGGAAATATATCTAAATTACAATAGGAAATAAATATAAATTACAATAGGAAATAAATCTCAATTATAATATGACTAGATAAATAGTAAGTAACTAAAATCCTAACATAGTAAGGAACCAAAATCCTAACTAAGTAAGGACTCGCCAACAGTGTCCAGGATAACGTTTCCAACAGAAATTAATATTAACAGTTGGCATATAAATGGGATTAGAGTTTGAAAATTTGGCATACATATAGATTTAAGGGCTCAATTAGATTTGAGCTCTAAAACCAGCCTCCAAACCCAAAACTTAACCCATGTTTATTGTAGGTATGCTCTTCTGGTAGGGGTGTACGTTGGTTCGAAATCAATACAATTTAGTCAATCCGTATTCGACCCAATATAGATTGGATTATGATTTTTTCACTCCGATTCAATCATATTAGATGTTTAAATCCAATCTGATCTGATCTAATTGATATTGGATTGAATTGGATTGGATTGGATGATCGGTTTTTGATAATATCCTTATGTTTAATATAATCAAACATATTAATAGAAATAAATATAAAATATAAATGAAATATTAGAGAAAATTGTTTTGATTATATAATATATTAAACATAACTCCATTAAATGACTTAAAATATTCATAACATTTTCAACGACAAATACCTACAAGAGCAAAATAAGTATAAAACTAACTAGATTGGATTCGATTGGATTCGAATAAGCAAATCCGTTATCCGTTATCCGATCCAATCATGTTGGTTTTGAAAATTACGGATCCCATCCAATCCGCAAATTTTCGAAACCGATTAAAATTGGATTGGATTGGATCTTGTACACCCCTATCTTCTGGAATTTTTATTTTTCATAAGATAGGGGATGAGGAGGGCCAAATTGGACAAATTCGACACCTTCTACTCTCTAACCAGGCAAAGATTGGTTCAGATTTTGAAAGTTATTGGACTTACGTATCTACTAGTAGCCATAATGGAAATCGCCTTTCTGTTCAAAACTGGGTTCAATATCCTCACACAGGACCCTTGTCTCGATCCAAGCTACAAAGCAAGAAGAAAAAAAATCTCAATTGAAATCTAATGGGTTAGGGTGGGATTTGAAATAGGGTTTAATATTTATACCTCATACTAAAAAGTCCCACACAATTTCAAATTTAAAACAATCCTTCGAAATTAGCAACTTTTTGAATACCATAAAACTTATTGTTACTTGTCTAAAGTCTTGATTGAATACCACTAGATTTAGCAACTCTCTTTTAAAAATCTTAATAGTCTTAATGGATTACCACAAAATTTATTTAGATTAGTTAAAAATCTTAATTAAATACCACATAATTTATTTAGTCCAAAATAATCTTTTAAAATCCTAATTGAATATACCCCTAAGGCCGCCTCCACCGCAGCCCATTTTGCTAGGGCAAGAGGCCCACTAAGTGGGGTTTGGACTCCAACGCAGGAAAAGCAGCCCGGGCAAGCCCAATGGCAGATCTTGCCTGAGCTTCAGCTCGAAGGCGCTGACATCAGCGAGCAAAAAAAATTCGAAAAAATCGAAAAAAATACCAAAAAATTATGAATGTTTTCCCTATAAATACATAACAATTTTATTTCATTTCCACACCAAATCCTCATACAAACTCTTCTCCTTCCAATATTTGTAAATTGTAATAATTTTTTTCTTGCATTTGTAAATTGTTTATATTTTCTTCCATATTTATTTTTTTCTTGCATTTCTAAATTGTTGATATTTTGTTGCATATTCTTTCTTTTTTTTTCTTGCCCTTGCCCTAGCCTTTTGGGGTGGATCTAAAAAAGGCAAGGTTGCCACTATTCACATGAATAGTAGCAGCTTTTGCCTTGTCTTTGCCTTAGCCTTAGCCTTTTGGGGTGGACATGCTCTAAGATGCATGTGTAAAACTCTCTCAAATCTCTAAAATCCGGACCTGGATTGTGGACGAAAACATAACATCTCTCAATTCTTCATACAAAACTCGTTTGTCTCGCTTTGTCTCTTGGCCCCTACAAAAAGCCCGAAAAAGCCCAAAACCAATAAAACGCTTATAATTACACGTTTACACGTTTCTCTCAAGTCTTTCTCCGACCTCCGACTAGAACAACAACAACAACGTTCTCTGAGCGCATGCCACGGAGCGCAAGCCAAACCCGGTGGCTCACCGAACTTCCCATTTGCAGCGATCGGGTCGTCGGATCCGCTTGACCCGTTTCAAAACTGCGTATTTTTTAGATAGACCGAGAGATGTGGGTCTTCTACCTGATCTCGTTGCCCCTGACCTTGGGCATGGTCCTTTTTACGCTCAAGTACTTCGCAGGCCCGGAGGTCCCTCGCTATGTTTTGCTCACCGTTGGGTACACCTGGTTCTGTTCTCTCTCCATCATCGTCATTGTGCCCGCTGACATCTGGACGGTACTTTTCATTTGCAAGTTCAACAATTTTTGCCATTTCTTTCAGTTTATGGTTGTGTGAATTTGATTCGATTAGGGTTTTTTTTTTGTTTTGAATTAAAAAAGTTTTTAAAGAATGTAATCTGTTTCAGTTTCTCTCATGGGTGCATTGTTAGAAACTTTTGCAACTGGTTGTTTACTTGTACCGGGACATTTTCTCTGCTGCTCAGTTGTGCTCACCAAATTTTTTTTGGGATTTTTTTCTCTGATAATGCAAAACCACTATTATTGGCGATTTGGGTAGCTGATTTTATTTCAGTTAAAAATTGTATCATTGGGTTTGAACAAGAAAGTAAGCCGAAAATGGATTTAAATTTTATGTTAATGGCATGCATCTAATCTCTTAACATTGAAATAATGTAATGCTCTGTTTATATGGCATAAAAGAACAACTGGTTTCTTTGATTGGATACAATATGACAATTGTTTGTTTTGACGTACCAATTCCATGTTTATCAGCTGTAAGACTATCTTTTGTGTTTATTTACTAGCTCCAGTTGTTATGTTCATAATCATTTGTCCATGCAACAATTACTGGTTTCACGATTGTTTCCGATTCTTTTCTTTTATTACATTTGCAGACGGTAAATCATATTGAGAGTGGAGGAATCTCATTCTTTTGGAGCTGGTCATATTGGAGTACATTTTTACTAACTTGGTAAGCAACATGGAACTTCATGGACTCTTTTAGTTGCCCCTTCTATATTTGTATATAGCTGCGTCACATGAATGTCAAGATTTCCAGTTATTATATCATCCGACTGTTATCATCCTCTATCTTAGTTTGGTAATTAACATTACCGTCAAGGCCTTTATTTTTAGTCATTGGAGTCATGTAATATGCATGCAATTGCTCAACAAAATTTGGTCGAATAAGTTCCATTAAATGACTTTTCTGTTTTTAATTGTTCTATCCATCCAGACTGGTGTTTTTCTATTTGAGAAGATATTTATATATAAAATAGGAATCTTAGTGAACATTATACCGTTTTGTTGAGTTTGTTTAATGAGTTTTGAAGTATTAATGCTGCGCCATTTCTAAGTTTTTAGTGAAATGATGATTATATGTTTATCTGCCCTTTCCAATTTACCCTTGATTGGATATAAAATTAATGTGATGTAGATATAAATGGGTTTACAGCTAACTTGTAAATCTTCTCCTCATATTTCTAAGTTATCTCTAAGCAGGACTGTGGTGCCCCTTATTCAGGGTTTTGAAGATGCTGGAGACTTCACTGTGACAGAGAGATTGAAGACTAGTGTACATGTTAACTTACTTTTCTATCTAATTCTGGGAGCTATTGGCCTTTTTGGACTGGTTCTTCTCATCATGATGCACAAGAATTGGTTTGTTCCTTCTCTTGCAAAGATGATTTATATTTATGTGGATATTAGTATCTTCTTAGGTTTGCCTTCAAGGAGTCCAGAGATATTACATAAGTTGTTATATTCTTATTTTGAGTGGCACTGCCTCCCTGTTATGCGATAAAGATTTGATCATAAACAGTGGATGCTGCATAATAAAAGCAATTAGATGTGGTCGCAGTCTAACGTAAGAACACACTTTGGACTGACACATTCAAGACATGTCCGTGTGTGTTTAGCATGCGTGAAAGCATTGCCAGGCTCTAATTCCCAGTCTTTCGCATGCATGAATGAATTTCAGAGATTTGGCAGTTTCGTGCTGATCTTTGTTTTTGTGTCTTCCCATATGATCCCTACCTTTGTGTTCGGGGCGGGGGGGGGGGGGGTTTGTCTTTCTTTGTTCCCAATAACCTTTGAAATAATCATTTCTTGCTACAATAGATGAAATTGAAGTGCAATTAGATGTGAAAAAGGTCTTGAGAGTATCTCACAAAGATGGAAGTCTAACATGAGAGCTTAAAAGATTTTGGGCCCTCTCCACCAATTGCCAATTGGTTAGGTTGGATGCTTACATCACTGTTTAAGTATGGGCACAGTAGAGAAGGCTAGGAAGATGATGTATCACTACCAGTCTAACAGGGGCTCATTCTTTTTACTTTATGTTTTGCCCTGGCTATTGAGCTATTCTATTCATTCCTCATTTTTTTCCTTTTGTTTTTTTGCTTAAATAACAGGGGTGGAGGTGTTCTAGGATTTGCCATGGGCTGCTCGAATACTTTTGGACTTGTTACAGGTGCATTTCTTCTTGGATTTGGTTTGAGTGAAATCCCTAAGGGCCTTTGGAAAAATTCAGATTGGACTATCCGCCAAAAAGTTCTTTCTCATAAAATTGCCAAAATGGCTGTGAAACTTGATGACGCTCATCAAGATCTTTCAAATGCTATTGTGGTAAGTATTCTCTTTCAATTTCCAATTTTAAGATATCCATGTTTTGTTTTCTAAGGTGCACAAAATTTCTCTATCTGCATGTCCATTCTGAAATTCTGATTGGTGTTCATTGTTTGTTTATCTTGTTGTAACTTGGATCTAAGTATGATGGTAGGCATTTTTTCGGCCAACCTGACCCAGTTTTCTTTCCATTTTTGGATGAAATCGAGTCAATTCCATTTCAACCTGATAAAACAGGTTCAGTGTTGTTTTAAATACTTCTTGACCCAAAAGTTCCAACTCCACCCAATTTGAATGAAGTTGTAAAATTTTGAGGTGTTCATATTCGGTCAGTATTTGAATCACCACATGTTGCATTAACACAAGTGCATCAACCATTGTGCTAAACTTGTTTTTCTGATAATATTGTACATAATGCGAATGACCAAATTCAAATAATCTTTTTGAATTTCTTCCAAAGCTGACTTGGCCAAGTGCTTGGCCTTTTGTTTTTCTTTGCAGCAGACTGTAGCTTTTCATTTTTCCAATCATTCTACATTGATTAATCACTCCCATAATCAAATAACATAAGATGCAAAGAATTAAAATAATTGCCTGGAATGAAACTTGTGTGGCAAACACAGTGATCCATCTTTTATACGCTTGTTCTTGAAGTAGACTGAGATAAGAGAGCACACGACCCTATAAAGATTGGTGGCCAGGAATTTTTTTCCCAAAACGAGGAAAAGAAAGAGGTATCAATTTATCAGTCCAATCAATTTGACGTGTGATGTGACATGTTTAATCTATTTAAAAGAATGATAAGAAAATGACTGCAAGTTGTCTTTATCTCTGTAACTTCGTTTCTGCCTTAAGGAACATACCGAGACGAGAGACATTTGGGCTGGGAAGAGGTGGTGAGAAAGGCAGAACTGTTCCTCTGTAACTTTGCTTATGCTCAAACTTTCCCTTTGCCGAACTATTCTCTTCCTCTCCTGGGATATCTTGTTCTCATTTTTTGAATGCCAAATTTTAAGCAGATAACACATCACCTAAAAAACGAAGACTCAACCTTTTATTTTCTTGATCAATGTCGTGTAAATCTCTCTCAAAGGCTCTCAGTTCTAGAAAATTGGCTTGAGCTTGT
Source organism: Prunus persica (assembly GCF_000346465.2). NCBI lineage: Eukaryota > Viridiplantae > Streptophyta > Magnoliopsida > Rosales > Rosaceae > Prunus > Prunus persica. Next base: position 20,039,926 of record NC_034014.1, read on the forward strand.
GTTTGCCATGCATTTTTTTTAGGCCTACTAAGTTTGTAATATTTTGGGCCATTTAGAATTTGTTTTGAAGTTTAAGTTTTACTAAACCCAATTTCCAACTCAACATGACCCCACTTTTGGTGGGTTGGGTTGGGTTGGTTTTTAATGGGGCACGGTCAGTCTTTAGTCATGAAAAATCACCACCTGATTATTTAAGATCGTTTTCAGATTGGGGTTGGGGGAGAGGAGGAAGTGGGTATGTTGTTACTTACAGTGACATGCAACGTGTGAGCTCAAATGTCCAGCATATGATGTCTCTATGACCACAGGGAATGTATGCAATATTGATAATGACTTTGTGCTTTACTTGGAAACAAGCTGCATGGTTTGCCTTGTTTCCTTTGTGGCTGTGTGTATTTGGTTACTTCACTTCTGAAAAGTTATTTGAATTTATTTGTATCATGTTTCTTATAAACTCGAATGATCTTCATTGCCTTTTTTCTTCTACATCTACCAAGCATGAACTATCTTTTGCACTTTCTCACAGCAAGGATGAAAATATCGGCCGATATCCCGATGTATCCCTTTTTTTAGGTGTCGATACAGATACAGAGGGGTAAGCCTCTTTCTTCCCCCTTATTGGCGATATATCCCCGATAATCCCCGATATCCTCGATATTTACCGATATTTCCCGATACCAGACAAATAAACCAGAAATTTGTCTTCAGTTTTGAAAGTAATCATAGGTCCCAGCCACTGAATCAATGTCAAAAACCAAGCTCTAATACTTAGTAGCTTCTCCTTTCTTCTCTCCTCAGTCATTTTGACTATCTTTGGCTCTTCCTCTCCTCTCTCTGGTTGGTCGGTTTCTTGTGTGTTTGATTTTATTTTTCACCTAATCTTTCATCTCTCATTTCCTTTATCATTAAGTCTAACTCTTGTAAAATAATGTTGGGTTATGTATTAATCGGTTGGGTTGGGTTATGTTTGAATAATGTTGTCTTTGTTGTGTTAAGTCTAATTGTATTTATTTTCAGGATTTTCATCGCACATTATATACACGTAGATTTCATCATATGCATATCTTATACTTAGTATATTTTGAATTTTATTTGTTCAATACATTCATTGATAATGTGCTTAATATCTATGAAAGTTTCACTTCAAAATTCCGTGTTTTTAAGCCAATATCTGTCTTTTTTGTCAATTTTCCCCGATACCTAAAACGACATCGATATATCCCCCGAAATATCCATAAATTTAAGGCCCCGATAATATCTGTATCGCCGATATTTTCATCCTTGTCTCACAGTATGGTTGTACTTGTATCTAACTTGTTTTATGTATTATTTATTTTTATTTATACTTGTTGGTTTCTTCATTAGGTCGCCCAAGCAACATCCACTCAGATGTCCAAGCGTGATCCTTTGAGACCCTACATGGATATTATAGACAATTTGTTAGCTCAAATGGTATTTGTTTACTGATTTAAAGAATTGAAATTAAAAATAATTGATCTTAACTAGTTCTGTAATGGTTCTCTTGGTAATATGTTGAATCTTCTCTTATACCAGTTCAAGGAGGATCCATCCTTCAAACCCCAAGGGGGCCGATTAGGTGAAAACGATATGGACTATGATACTGATGAAAAATCAATGGCAACGCTTAGGCGTCATCTTCGAGGTGCCCGGGAAGAGTATTACCGGTATAAAAGGTAAACTTCTTAGTTGAATGCATTACCTATATGATCTATTCACTGAAATTCTTTTGCATTTACTCGTGCCCAAATATTATTTGCGCTGTAGGCATTTTGTATTTTCTGTATCTGTGGTCTTGGCTCTGGATTATCTTTTTAAGTGATCAGGAACTACATGCTACCATAGGTTGCAAATTCCCTTTAGATGGGTATTTGTTGATGCTTGAATAATACTCTATGGTTTATCCTCCTAGTTGACCTTTAAAAATGTGTGTTATTTGCATATAATATTAGAACATAACTTTCTTATGTGTGTCAGTTTGTGTGAACATATATTGTATTACAACTTAACTTTTGCCTTGATTTAGTTCTAAATTAATGGTAAAACTATTTGTTTGAATCATTTTATTCATTTTAATTCAGTCTATGCTGCAATGCCTAATCAATGAGGTTGCTAACTAAGGGAAGAAATTTTTGTTTTCTCTAATTTATCCTTTCTAGTGCTGCTCTGTTGTTAATGCTTCCATGTTGAAGTTTTGTGTTATAAATTGAGAAGTAAATGAACGTTTGTGTACTGTTTTCTGTTGGATGTACGTTCATGGAATCAGTCTATATAATTGCTTATTACTGGTAATTTATATAGACTGATTACTGTTTACTGTGTCAACTAAACGTATATGATTTTTCTAATAATACTTTGGGATTTAAGTTTTGATTATGATTATGGGATCCACATTGAAATACTATTTTCACCTTCACATTTAGTATTTTTCTGGGTTTGTAATTATGATGGTTTGGTTTGTAGTATCTAAAATTTACGATTAGTTTTGCAGTGAGTATATGACCTATGTTATGGAGGCCCTTGAACTTGAAGATACTATAAAAAATTACGAACGCCGGAATTCTACTGGATGGTAAGCCTTTGATTCTGCCATTCTCCATCATTCTTATTCCAGTCCTTACATGTTTATTTGTATGTATACACACATACATATCTAGCCCGCCCCCTCCTCCTCCTCTTCTCTCTCTCCGCCCCTCTTTCCCATTAAAAAAAATGTTTGTCTTCACCTTTTAACTACATTATACCATTTCAGGAAATATGTTTCAACCTTCAGACCTTCTCGAACTGGCAGATTAGGATCTATCCTTGATACAATAGGTAAAATTCAGATCTATAAATTCACTTGTATTGAAATTTTGAGTACTTGGCAATTTGCACTTCTGTCCTATAAATGTCAGGTTGTTTTGTTTAGTTGCATTGAGGGGCCTGTATGCTTTCACCTAAATCGAATCTGAAGACAACACTTTACTTTGTCTTCTATTGGCCTATAAAAGCACACTTTAGATAGACACATAATGTATTATTGTACTGAGGAAATATGAGCATGATGTCTTAATTTATATATGGCTTCACAAAACTCAATGTTATAGTGTTGGTAATTAAACTTTAATTTTAGATTGTAGCTTGATTTTCTTTGAATATTAAAAGTTGAGACCTAAACTGACATGAAAATTAATTCTTGCCCTTTGCAGAATTCTTTTGGCGCTGCATACTAAGAAAAGAAGTTGAAAAACTTTTGGCTATCATACTTGGGATAATTTCTGCTGCTATTCTTTTAGCAGAGGCAACTCTGCTTCCTCGAGTTGACCTATCTCTCTTTTCAATTCTCATAAATTCTGTTTCTAAGCAAGAAGTTCTTGTGCAGGTGGGTCATAGTTATTTTAGTAAGTTGTAGTCTTTATGTTTTTTGGGCATTGTGCAATCGGTGTATGGGGAAAAGCTGTGTCAGTTTGTGAAGGTTGATATTTCTCACCCAGGTTTTATTGCTGACGCCAACATATTGTTTAAAAGGAAAAATTGAACAAAGCTATCTGCATTATGTTCATTGGATCCATATGAGTCCACATCACTGTGAATAGTTGCACATATAAATGATTAGATGTGCATTGATCTTTTTATGTAAATGGGTCTCCATATTTGAAGGCATGCTCTTACTTTCTTTTTATTACTCTACTGGTTGCTGATGTAAATTTGTTGACTCAACTTTACCCCAGGTATTTGCCTTTGTTCCTTTGATGTATATGTGCATCTGCACATATTACTCCTTGTTCAAAATCGGTATGTTGATGTTTTACTCATTAACGCCCAGGCAAACAAGTTCAGTCAACTTGCTTATGATATGCTCGTAAGTTTTGATCTTAATTCTAGCTATTAACCAACTTGTCTTTTGTTACAAAATTACTCACGCTCCATTTCTTTCATATCTTCCAGGATGGTCGCTCGTTATGCTCCTCCAGTTTCATACAACTTTCTCAATCTCATTCGTCTTGGTGAACATAAAACTATATTTGAAAAGGTATTTATCTCATCCATCTCATCTGTCCTCTTACTGATCTATATCTTACCCTAGCTGAAAGTAAAATGGAATGTGTTAATAGTTCTTTCTATTTATAGTTACATGGGATTCTTGTAGCGGAAGCCAATTTAAAAGCTTTTCAAACAATTTTTTTCTTCATGATTTTAGTATAAATCTAAATACTCTTGGGCAACTGTAACCAAAAAGAAAATTAATATCGGGTAGCATGCGGATTTGGTTCTTTTACTAGTGTGATGATTTTTCTAACTTTCTTCAGTAAAATCTTTTTTTTCCCCCCTTTCTTTTCCTGTTTTGGGTTTTTCTCTTCAATTGTAGATTATTGACGGAAAAAAAAAAAATTTCTCATTAACTGTAAATTCCTTTTCAAACATTGCTATAATGTTTTTTTTTTCCCAGTGTAGTTTTTCGGTTTGGCATTTCATATCATCTAATATTATTGTTTTCTGTTCTTAGTTTTGGCTGGTATGTTTAACTGTAGAACTTCCCTCCTCCCTCCAATTAATGATTTTCACTATTTTACCTTTGTGAATGTGAATTGCAGCGAATGGGAAACATTGATCAAGCTGTCCCTTTCTTTGGGAGTGAGTTTAACAGAATCTATCCACTTATCATGGTTGTGTACACCCTGTTGGTTGCTAGCAACTTTTTTGACCGCATAATTAATTTTTTTGGGAGATGGAAACGATTTAGATTTCAAACCGAGGTTGACGATATGGATGGTTTTGATCCGTCTGGGTTAATTATCTTACAAAAGGGTAAGCATATTTCGTGATCTTCTTTTTTTAGAAGGCTTAGACTACTACTATTCACTTGGCACGAGCCATCTGTGAATATCACAGATCCTTTACATACTCTTTTTTATTACAAATTTCAAAACCACAGGTTTTGTGAGCGCATATAAATAAAGAGATGTGCTTGAACTTAATTGTCATTGTTTTTTCAGAGCGATCATGGATTGAACAAGGTCTCAAAGTCGGTGAACATGTTATCCCATTAGCTAGGAATTTCAACAGCACGGATGTTGAGACTGGCAGCAGCAACATGGTACACTAACATTTAGCATACTGCTTAGATTTGCTGAATAAATTATCTGTCATACTGTATCCATCCTAATCTCTGATTTTCTTTTCTAGTTTGTTTGTTTGTTTGTTTTTTTTTGGTTCTTTTTTCTTCTTCATGCTCTGCTGGTATATTGGATAATAGATCATTTCCTAATAATGGTGGAATTTCAGGATAGGACTCTTGTTGAAATGAAAGCAACAAGCAGTCTAAGCGCTGAGGGGGCCAATGGAACTCCCTCAAAATCTTCGAAAGAAGATCGCAGATATAGCTCAAGTAAAGAAGCCATCAGCAACAAGTATGCTGCCATTAGAGAACAGAGCAGACAAGCATCTTTCAACACAAATCCGGTGGAGAAGAATATTTCTGCTGCCAAGGTCTCCTTGCTTGATGGAGACAACTCTAACCCTGATAACACAGCAGGAGGATCACCTACTGGCTTGTCCTCAAAGTGGGAATCAATGAAAAATGGTTTCCAAAATTTCAAGGCAAACATAGCAGCCAAAAAATTTATTCCCATACGCCAAGTTCAAGATACTATAGACCTATCTCGTGCTTCTTCTAATGAGTCCCTCGACGAGATATTTCAGAGATTGAAACGGCCGTCTGTAGATCATGTGAGCTATGTTGACGAGGATGAAGATGGCACGGAGGGAAAGTCTGGTCCTAGCAGATAATGTTTATAATCTGTTTTAGGTAATGAACTTGTTACCATTCTAGAATTGGGAATATTAAGCCCATAAAATGTATAGCTCATGCGGTGAGGGCTGATACCATTTGCTTGCTACGATTTTGACCGCAAAGATTAGTCCAGCCTGGGAAGATATTTTGCGATACCGAAACTACATACGTCTAGTTGGAAGACTCTAGACAATTTGACAGGAAAGATAGGAAAATTTCAGTTACCTGTAAAAAAAAAAAAAAAAAGAAAGTGAGTTGGGGACTCATGTTTGTATTTGAATTATACGTGTATTTGTAAAAGAATGTCACCATTTTGTTTCTCCTCTGCAATGTAACCTAGTGGCCGACTCTCAAAAAATTACCAGTTCCAGATTCAACTCATTTTCATTTGACATGTTTGACATTCTTTCATAGAGCTTGTTGTGATGATATCTGTTAAGAATGCTTCACCCAGTGAGGATGATTATTTTAAGGGAACGTTTAACAGATGAGCTTCAACAGTTTGTTTGAAATTTTAGTCGAAGAAGCAAATCACAATCATATAAAAACAATTCAAGCCATGCAACTTCCATATCAATTCAAATCAATTAACTGGATGAGACCAAAGAATAATATATCAAAACACGTCGTGCACGTGGTCAAACAAAAAGGCCTTCTCAAGTCAAAGTGTCAAATTTCCCAATCACAATTGTTGTGAAACTTCGGAGAAATTTTGATGCAAGGGGGCAAAAAAGGGTAAGGATGTCAACTGCAGTCTAACTTGTAAAACATTATATCATCACAAATATTCTGCAAAATTTATTTTATGCAACATTTGAATTTGGCATCCAATATGGATTAAATTTGGCATAAACTCAAATCAATCCATAACCAGCAATTAGTTAATATGAACAAGCAAGACCTTATCACGATTGATTACTTAATCAAATTACAAACTTCACATCCTAACTTGTTACTTGTGGTACAGAAAGACATACAAAATAATAAATAAAAATATTTATCCTAGACTACTCTTTGAGTGCTTCAAAACCTCCTTGGTTTTGCTCCCCGTTGTCCGAAGCAGCTTCGACCAAAACCCTCTTTTTTTCTTCTTCTGCTTCCCACCACCACTACTAGCCTTCTGATCTCCGAAACGATGATGATTTGTCTTCGAAACAACCGCGGCGACCGATCTGCTCTTCTTCATCACCCCATCATCATAATCATCATGGCCGCCGCGGCCATACCCACCACCAGTACTCGTGCTACTCCTTGTCATGAAAGAAAACGAACCCAATATTTCCGAAGCATGACGCCGATGACGACGCTGAGGGCCTCGGCCGCTGAAGCTTGTAGAATAATAATAATTATTAACAGGAGGAGAGCCGGCGGAGGAGGAAACAGAAGAAGACGAGGAATTAGATTGATTACGGGGAGAAGAAACAGTACGAGCAAGTCTCTCACTGAAGAAAGTTGAGGAGGGGGCATAGAGCTCAGAGAGCCTCTCACTAAGACAAGATGAACAAACACCTGGCGATGAATATTGCTTCATCATCATGTCGTCGCCTCCAAACAGCTGGTGCTTATTGCATCCTCTCCCTGATTCAGACCAACCCATCTTTTCTTTTTCTCTGAATATATTTCTTATGAATTTGCCGCTTGATTTGAGCTTCTGTGAGCTTTTATATATATATATATATATATAGAGAGAGAGAGAGAGAAAGAGAGAGAGAGAGAGAGAGAGAGAGTACAGGATTTGGTTGCTTACTGGTTACTTCATTGGTTTGTTTACATTAAGACACGACGCACACACGCACGTAGACTTTTCTTACGAAGGTTCATTTTTATTAGAGTTATAAATTATAATTAATTACGACTCGGCTCTCCCCTCTACCATTACAGCTAGGTGCTGTCATCAATATCACAGCCCACACGTGGGAACTAGTTTCATGACAACAACACTACTTGACTTTTTACTTGCTAGGAGTCGTTATTTCTTCGAAAGTGTTTGGTTGACGGTAAAAGAAGCTTGGGATTAAAAAGTCATTTCGTTTCTTATGTTTGGTAACTTCAAGTTAGAAAAAATAGTCCATGCTTCATGAAAAAATGAGGCCGAAAATGATATCCTCCATCAAGCTTCAGTTCCAATTTTCATAGGAAATCACAGCAAACATAGAAGTATAATTGAAAAATTAAATAAATTTTCATAAATATTTTCCCAATATTACTGAACATGAGAAATGAATCTTTATTTTCCATCCCTAAAAAAGACACGAAACTAAATTCCTATAAATATCTTTCCGCAACCTAAACGTAGCCGTACTAAAGAGCAACTAATTCTATTAATCCAAGATACTGGTTGGGCGGTGATCCTAAATCGTCACAACCCATCAAGGGAAATAATTCCTTTTTTTTTTTTTTATTGTGGTACAATGGGAAATTCAATAATGCATTGTTGGTTGTTGCATGGGGACAGATGGGCACAGTCAAGGCGATGGACGGTCGTGATGCGAATAAATACAAAAACGTGGGACCCATTTTGGGCTGGAATAGAAGACCAGTACGCAAGAGTCAAGAGTATATGTGCCGTGATTGGCTGCTACGTGTCCGTGGGCAAGATAGATCATATAAACAAACAACCAACCGTGGAGGGCGTTTTAATTGTGGGGCGGCGGTGCACGTGAAAGAGAATGCACGCTTCTTCTCTCGAGCCACGTAGGCCAAAAATACATAAATAATGGAATTCATTTTTGCGTGCACATTCGTTTCGTGTTGGTGGGAAATGGAAATTGATATGAGGCCACGTGGCGTATGGGCAAATCCAATTCCAACTACTTCAACACCAACCAGATCAGGATCGACGGCATCCATGGATTGGGCCAGGTTGATTCAATCATGGTAAAGGAATAAAAATGGCCGAAAAAGTCGTGCATCTGAGTTTCTGAGTTCGAATCATATTTTAATATCGTTTGTATCAAAAAATGATATGGAAATAACCCGGTCTTCGTCTTCTTATTTAAGAGGTGAGTTTTTACACTTTCATGTCATTTTAGCATGACATGCATGGTTTTGAATTTTGACTCATGATTTAAAATATTAAATGTCTCTTTCAAAAATGAAAAAAATAAAATAAAACGTAACCCAAATGTTTTGAAGTTATCAGATTATTCGCCTACAAATCCATCATTCATCTACTTGACAATAAAAAAAGGGAATTAGAAAATAAAAGAAATAGGAAAATGACATGCATGGAAGCACTTTGTCAAGAGACTAAAAATTTAAAGAATTTGTTGGACAGTCTTATGGTTGAAATATTACTCCGAAATTAAATTAGAAGAGCATGACATGACACATCACTCTCTAAGTTTTCTTATTAAACCGAGCCTGCCAACTTTGATTCACAAATAATGTCAAATTGGTATTCACGAGTGTAGGAAAATATATAATAATAGGTGTGATTGTGATGCAGACATACACAAATGAGTTTTAAAGCCAAATTCTTTGCTTCATTATTTTCAGAGAAGAGTACATACACAATGAGTTTTGTAGTGTGTCAATAATATTTCTTCTATTATTATTTTTTAGGTTTATAGAATAGAAACTGAAACACACTGTGTATTTTTATGTTACTCTTATATCTGTATAATTAAGACTTATATATTAGAAACTGCAACATAGTGTGTATTTTTATGTTGCTATTATATTGGTAATTTTAGGTTTATAGAATCGAAATTGCAATACAATGTCTATATGGGTTGGTATTTTTATGTTACTCTTATATTGGTAATTTTACGTTTAGTTGCTATCATATAGATGTTTATTATTTTACAATTATATCGACAAATTAAATGCTACTTTTTTTTTTCTTTGCCCATGGTTTGTTAGGATTTGTGAAAATTTAATTTATTCTTTATTAAGTTTAATGGGCATTTCAATTTATGTGTCAATTACCACAAGAAAAAATTTGTATAGATTTCTTTATATATGCATTATGTATGTTGGTTTGGTCTTTTTGGTTACTTTGAAATGAATTGTGACTTCGATTTTTTAATTATATAATTTCTAAGAGGTCCCGACATACACATGAAATTATGGTTCCGTCACTGCACACACAGATACCATAGAGGCATACAGGACCACTTAGAAGCACACCGAATACCAGAGTCAATCCATCTAACACCCCATATAGTATACATAATAGAATAAATAACTCACGATAATTAGTAAGTAAAGCCTAGCTTGGTTGGTTGGGTGCTACTTCGTGTAATGTAAATGTAACTTCCGTATTATGCAGGCCCATAGCACATGGGCTTACTCGTTGACCTATACCAACAAAAGTATAGATGATCTTGAGTTAAACCTAATGAGATGGATACAAAATGATGGAGAGAGCCGTTAATGCAAGCAAAGGCTTGGGCCCTTTCCACATGTGGGTTTCAATATGAATCAAGCTAGGCCCACGCACAAACAAAAGCAAACAAAGGAGTTTACTGCTGAATTTAACCATCATAAAATCTCCCCTACTGAACAAATACACATGAACCTCTTCTGCGGGAGCTCGTTGCTCTAAAACAAATAGTTTCAAGAGATATTTAGTGATATACCCATTTCTAGCACTAATATTATAAATAAACCCTACACAATTGAATTCCTATAAACAAACCCAAAAAAAACCCAAAAAATGATAGCTGGCCTTATTGAATTTAATATTAATTATTAAATTACTTTGATGCCCTATTGAGTGCTTTGGGTATTTTTATGAGATTTTGGGGTTGGGCTTGTTTTAAGAAATTGATGGCAGTTTTGTAATTTATAAGAAGTTAAAAGCTTTTTTGTTATGTTGTAAATGGGCTTTGGGTGTGTTTCTAAAGTCCATTTTATATAGGGTATTTTTATAATTTTGGCCCCCATATTGGGTATAATAGTGAATCTCCCTAGTTTCAACCCCAAGAAATGTAGCTCTCCTCAACTTTTACATATTTGCATGTTAGAACAATTCTAATTAGCCCACCAAAACAAAACAAGAAGTTAGCATAAAGCAAATTATAAGCTAATAGCTTTGAAGGTCTCTCCAATTCTCTATCGTCTATTGCCCCACAACTTCAATCCCCCATCTCTCTCTCTCTCTAGATTGATATACCAAATTAAAGTCGCAAATTCATTAGGTCAGTCAGATAAGATATGGACTGTCGAGTCTTGATATACAAACAAACAGCAAAGCAATTAGTACGGGGGGGGACTGAAAATAAGACTGAAAGCTCCCTTTACTAGGGGGACGGTGCCGGGGTGCACTAGTGAACATGACACTAGAGTTATATCGTTTGACTAAAAGAACACCTTATTAATGTCTACATGTGCAAATAACCTACCACACCACAAAAACCTACCTCAACCTCAAGACCATCAACATCCCTTTTGTCCCTATCAAAAATTGCAATGTTTTAGTTCGTAATTCAGTCGTGCGGCCACACAGTTTCGGACATTCAATGGCCGACAATAGCATTTCAGAAATTTGCAGAAGAAAAGGAAGTTGAGGTTTCAACCAAAATCAATTAGCAGCGGACAATGATATCTAATAAGTACATGTTGAGTCTCTTAACTTTCTGATTGGGGACATTCATTTACATTCTCACACACCCCCTCACATTTGACAAACTTTCATATCTAACTCATAGACAACATCTTGAATGACATGAAATATGTATGGCCGTTGAGCCTCACATATCTCATTCACTACAAAAAAAATAAATCAAGCCTAGGTGGTATAGATAATAGATACTCATGTCCAATTAAAGCAACGGGGAAGAGGAGCCTTTTTTTCCTAGCTGATGGGCTGGCTTTTCGGCTTGGCTTAGCCTTCCAATTTGTGAAATAAATTCAGATTATTTTTAGAAATAAATGATTAAAAAAACAGAAAATATTTTATTTTATTTTGTGGTTGATAGGTAACTCACATCAGGAACATGATGCATGTCCAATGGGCCCAAGCAACTTGTTTGAACCCCATAACCCAAACAAGGCGCGCAGAAACGCAGATCTGATCAGATGAGATGCTTCTCGGGATCTGTGCTGAAAGCGAAAACAAATGAAAAGAAAAGAAAAGAGAAGAGAAGAGAAGAGAAGAGGCCAGCACTCAGGAGGAGGAGGAGGAGGAGGAGGAGGAGGAGGAGGAGAGAGGCCACATAGTCAAAGATGGCTGACGTTGCAAGTGGGCCCCCACAACCCACAAGAAGCAAAAGACTTGAGTGAGTCTTAAAGTGGAGCCCAGCGCTCTGATTTCCCCTCCCCTAATCTCTCTCTCTCACTTGTCAACCAAATAAAGCAAATGTCAGAAACAGTGTTCTGTGGGTCCCTCTGACTGACACCATATGAATAAGATAAGACACAAGAAAACAAAATATTATTTATATTTTACGCATTTTGTTAATTTCATTTATCTATATATATATATAAAGCAAAAAATAGAGAATTGTGAAATATTCAAAATACTAGAAAATATCATTGGTTAATGCAAACATTAAGAATTGAAATTATTAATTAAATAAAAATAATATGATAAATTCACACTTTTTCATATTTAAAAAAATTGAATTAAAAGACAAATCAGATAATATATCCTATTTTCATGAAACACAACTACCCATTATCTTTTTTAATTCTAAAATAAATTTAAAATTAAAAAAAAATTCTCTATAGCAAGTGCGAAAGCACATGTGGAGAGACTAGTATAAAGTTAAAAGGCAAAATAAAGAATAGTAAAATATTTAAAATATCAAAAAATATCCTTATTAATGTAAACATTAAGAATTAAAATTATTAATTAAATGAGGATAATATGGTAAACTCACACTTTTTTAAATTTTAAAAAATTAAACTTAAAAGAAAAATCAGATAATATATTTTATTTTTATGGAACACAGCTACCTATTATTTTTTTTAATTCTAAAATAAATTAAATTTTTTATAAAAAAAAAACGATTATAAACGCGGAAGCGCATGCAAAGAAGATAGTTATTATTATTGTTTTCTTGCGATAAAAACAAAAAAATTAGAATGCTGAAAGCTGGAGAAAGAAGCCATTGGATGAATTCAAAGGCCAATTCAAAAACACTGTCACTCTTTCTTGTTTTGTTTTCTAAATTTATTTGTGTTTTTATGTTTTTTGTGTATGATCCGCGACGCACGACGAGATGTTAATGTTGCTGTTTTGATGTGACGTGATCCGTGAGTGCTGGTGGGCCCCTGTGGACATGGGCCCTCACTAGCACCCAACAACCATGTGAGTTTATAGGCCCCATCCATTCTTTCTTCTTACCATGGCCATGGCCCCATGGGTGTGTGTGCACTCGCTCAACTTTGCATGTCTCTTTGTGGACAGAGAACTTGTTATAGTTCTCATGTCCCGTCTCTTGGGTTTGGGCCACACATGGGCCCCATAGGAAAACAGCAACTTTCTATGTGGGTCCTAGCCCAAAGTTATCCTTTTTGGAACACCATCCCAGCTCAAGCTCAAAATCATCAGCTCATGAAAGAAAATATAGGAGTGGATTAAAAAACCAAAGAAAACGTAGGAGTGACTATTTTTCTTACCGTTCCATCTTGAGGGGTCTTTCTGTGCGGAAACAATCTTAAGATGATGTTGTTGATGGACCACGCAACGAGCACACATACAAACCAGGCAAGAATAAAAGCACATACACAACCAAAAGTACAGCAAACAACCAGGGAACACAAGAATTTATAAATATTTGGCATTTTGTCTATGTCCTTTCGGTAATCACCCCAAGAAATTTGCTAGTAATAAGAATAACTTTGGTTACGCCACTGCCGCTCGTCACGTGCCTCAGGTCTGCTCGAGTGCATGTGTCTACTTGAGTATGAGACCTGCCACTCAAACGGGTCTTCTTTTTTGCCTGAGTCTGAGATTTGCCGCTCGAGAGCGCTTTGCTGTCGCTCGAGCTGCAGAACCCAGTCGTTAGGTCTGCAACCTCTTTACTGCAATGGTTAGTGTTATAACCAAAAATTATAAAACAACATTGAAATCTAACCGGTGAACAAGAACATTTGCACTTACAACCATTGGTTACATATTTTTTTTATATCCAAAGTAATTTTCAAACTGATTCGGGCATGTCGTTCGTTCTGAATTTGCAGGCTACAATAGCAAACCCAAACTACATACATAGATTCTGTCAGTGGGATAAATAGGATTCCACCCAATGAACAGATGTACTTTAATTGGTCTGAATGTCAAAATTATGAGAATAAACTCGTGAAGAATCAAACACCCCCAGGATGTCATCGAAGCCTCAACACCATTAATAAATTGTTATTCTCTTTGTTCTTACCTAATTAAGATTATATATATAATTAATCAACTGCAACCCTAATTCAGAATCTTCACATTAATTAGCCATATTATACTAAACAAGAGCCACCAGATGAAGTGTGTCAGAAAGAGAAGGAAACATTGAGAATCAACCTAGGATCAGACGCCATCATATTCTCAGATGAGTTTGTCTGCTACCTGAATAAATATTACCAAGGTTCCCAATTCAAATTTGAAATATTACAACACTAATTTTTGGACACCAATCGATCTGCGAGTTTTATTTTTTAAGATTTGCCTGATCTGCTGCTGATCAACAACAGGCATAGATGAAACGCCTGCACATGGGATTCAATACCATGCACGACAAATGGATTAATGTTTATAGAAATTCTCAGCAGAAGATATAAAAATATATGTGATCAAATCTAGATGTGATCTTGTTTATTATTATTATTATTATGTTTTTTTTTGGGTCAAGTTATTATTATTATGTTAGTTCTTGGAATCTTCTTCTCCAATAGAAATAAATAAATTGACCTCTTAATCTTGGATGATTAGGTAGTATAAGCGCATACAATGAATAATCTTGGGTTCAGGGCCGGCCCAGCAAATTTTTTTTATTTTTATTTAAAGGATCCAATTTGCCTAAATAATTCCTATGCCTACATAACTTAATAATGAAGATTAATCTAGCCAAAAGGCTTAATTAGAAAGAAAGAAAAAAGGCTGTTGCTGTTTTCGTCTAAGAAAAATTATTTCTAAGATGTTCCATCTAAATAATAACTAGTTCATGGTTCTTCAACTTAGATTTGTTTAAAGTAGTTGTTTTGAAGCCAACGAGATCAAACCCGGTGGAAAGGGCCTTGACTTTGAGAGTTTGAATGCCATGGTTGTTTTGAAATTTTACTATAATTTTTTTTTTCTCAGCCCGTTCAAGATGCCATAACTTCAAAAGTATGAGAAACTTGAAGAATCCAACACATTTTTTCGAAAATTAAACTTAGCAGCAGATGCTATAAGAAATCCAGGGCTTGTATAGAGAAGCTAATCAAGTTGCCGACACATTGGAAAAGAATGGTCATTCTTTTTTACATACTTGTATATGGTTTGATCATATTCCTTCTGATGTTTTACATCGGTTGTATTTTGATCAGTTTGGTTTAAACATCCCTTGAGGATCTTTTTTTAATTTCTTATTTGTTAAAAAATAAAAAAATCTATGACATACATTTCAATCATCTATTTAGTTATTGTTTTTTTTTTTTAGGACCTTTCCTATTGAAAGGGGCGATAACATATTAAACTCACACACACAACACGGATGCTAAGACTCGAACCTAGGACCTTGCTTGAGGGAGTAAATACTCCAAACTACTACACTAGTTGGTCTTTTGCATCTATTTGGTTATTGTTGATGCACAAAAATAGTCGAGTATTTTTGGGCCTAACTTAGAGATATTGTGTCATCTTCGGCCTCTTTGGCTCTTTGGCAAATGAAGAGAATCTATAAGACAAAAGGCAATAGTGAGATCTAGAGCAACGGTATGGTACCGGCCAAAGGCTCTCTAATGTTTAAGTTAACTCAAGAATGTAGTGAATAGCAATTTGGATAGAGTATGGGCTAAGTAGCCGAATGAAACCGTTTCCTCATTTTGGGGACTTGTGCCCCTATTTTTAAACTTTGGGATGTTTGCATCTCAAGTGGGATTTCGATGTGGGACCTTGCTTGAGGGAGTAAATACTCCAAACTACTACACTAGTTGGTCTTTTGCATTTATTTGGTTATTGTTGATGCACAAAAATAGTCGAGTATTTTTGGGCCTAACTTAGAGATATTGTGTCATCTTCGGCCTCTTTGGCTCTTTAGCAAATGAAGAGAATCTATAAGACAAAAGGCAATAGTGAGATCTAGAGCAACGGTGTGATACCGGCCAAAGGCTCTCTAATGTTTAAGTTAACTCAAGAATGGAGTGAATAGCAATTTGGACAGAGTATGGGCTAAGTAGCCGAATGAAACCGTTTCCTCATTTTGGGGACTTGTGCCCCTATTTTTAAACTTTGGGAGGTTTGCATCTCAAGTGGGATTTCGATGTGGGACTTTGGGCATTGCCTGAGAGGATGTCACGTGTTCACTGTCCAACTTGGTGAAACATGCGCCTTCTTTGAGCCGAATCGACAAGTGTGTTGCCGAAGGCTCACTTGCTAATTGGCTTTGCATGGTAGGGTTGTCGAAGGGTTACTCTACCAATGGTAAACTAAATAGTTCAGTGCTTTTGACTAAACTCTATAAGCCTTTCGGTAAGTTCCGTTATCTACGTGTCGCAGAATAACTGATCGGTTAGTGATATAAACAGTTATCAAAATTTTCAATTTCTATGGCTTATAAAATTAAGTATGATGTGAGGAATTTAGGAATCCGAGTCGGATCCTTCCTTCATATAATTTTCTTTTTGTTTAAAAGAAAAATAAAAGCTTGAATAACTAATTTGAACAAGCATGGACAAGTTCTAACCAAGCTCCCCATGCACACCCTAGTCTTAAGTAGAAGTTGTAATAAGCTTTTCAAAATTACTACTTTAAGTTAAAACTAACCAGATCAGCGGCTTAAGAAGCCGCTTAATGAGCCGAATCCGATGGAGCCTATTGCTTGGTTGATGTAAGACAGCTTGGATGGTGACCTAAGTGATCCTTTCTTAAGTCTTTAGAAATCCCATTTTTTCAAACCTAGCTTTAAAAATCTTTTTTTAAAATTTGCATAGAGCCATGGCTTTCACTGTCATGTCCCCCCACCCCAACTTATTTTATTAAAAAAAGATATCCCTTTCACCCATTTTCATTCTGGAACCTCTTCGATGAATCCAAAAGCAGGAAAAATAAAATGGTAGTTTACATCTTTAAAACTAGAAGGAAAATATTTCCATACTTGTTGTGTAAGTAGAAACTCTTATATTTTTGTTGATAGTAATGTGACATGTGTGCATAAGTTTTTATATTTTTATTTTTGCATATGTGTCAAACTGTGATGCGCATGGAAGAAGCGTACCTCCTCGGTATCCAACCTAAATTAGCTTAACATATAAACTTTTTTCAAAATTTTCTCCAACTAGCCCACTAATTATCCAGGGCTCCACCAATGACAAGTTAATAGTGTTTTTTTTTTTTCTTTATGTTAATTTTGTTGTACCAATCTCCATGATGTAGTAATCTATATATGACAAAATCGAGAATGAGTGAAGAAAGTAACATAATTGTTCTATATTATTAGACATTTATAGCATTTGACTATAGGATTTTTTTTCCCCTCAATTTCAGGATTAATTTGTCATGGAAGTATTAAAAAAAGTTCAAGTTGTTAAGATATGGCTTAAGATTTAAACAGTTTGTAGTGTAATAAATACCAATTTCAAAGTAGATATGAACTTAGTCAAAGTTCGTTAGAGTGAATGTACTCTCCGCTCTGCACCTGAGTTCGAACCCTTCTTCCAAAAAGCTGTAGTGGTAGGCTCTTGTGTTACCCTACAAAACTTTTATTGAGCTTGGATTTTGATTTTCAAGTAATTCTCTTAACTTAGGAATAAAATTGCTTCCAAGAAAAGGCACTAGTTGGTATAAAAGCCGACGGCACGCAGAGAGGGCCGCCAAAAGAATAGAGTTCTGAATGGCAGCTGGATAGATTGCAGTCTTTTTTGACCAAATGAACTTTCTGAACATGCACGCATGTCAATTTGCACTCCTTATTTTCAGCCCAAGCAAATCGTTCAGAAAAGCAATTTCAGCAGACAACTTGTTTGCTTATCATTTCGGACATTTCTTCCCGTTGACCCCTAATCAGCAGGAGCTAGAAAACAATTTTTGGAGATGTCAAGAATTCTTCTATAAAATGCCAGAAATGTTTTTAAGTATACGAGAGTTACGTGCAGGTCTGTTATAACCATCTCACTTATGATGTAAGTGAGGGGTCGTGACCACTTCAGATCTGCACGTGTACGTAAATGAGTTTCATACAGTAGTAATCCATGGCTACATGTTTTCAATTGATAATGAGCTTTCATATTTACTGCTTCATATCATAAGTACGCCTGCATTTTATATAAAAATCCATTTCAAAATCCACAATATTAAGGGATCAATCAAGGATAGGCGAAACCGACGAATGTTATATACCACGCGAAACCAATAGTTTATAATGAAAATTAAAATATTTCTGATTGAAGGCTGTTTCAGCGAAAGAACATCTTTTGCTTTCTTGGATAGCCTAAAGCTATATAGCTAACTTTCCATTTCTTTTTGTTGAAGCTTAAGACAAAAAATAAATAGTGCCCACTACGATACTGTCACTAATTTAAATATGGCCGCCTACCCTGTTTCTTTTAAGGAGATAAAATAAAAAAATACAGAATAAAGCTAGGTTCAGCTCCTTCAAAATTAATTTTCCCAAAAAGAAATAATGTTCTTTGTAACAATATCTTAAAATCTTCTTTTTTCTGAAGGAACCGAAGCCGAACTTAACATAATCATAACTTATTTTTTCATTTATTCGCACCACGACATAAAGTGTGTGATAAGTGGCAAAGTCGGAAATTTTATTAAGGTGGATCAGGGAAGAAAAAAGGCTAATAAGTGCAAGAGGTGCAACGGCATATACAGAGAGATGGGATAGAAAGAGGAATGTCTGTCTAATTGGTAAGTATGTTGATTCAAAAAGTAGAGATTTATAAAGATTAAGAAAAACATTGGCTTTAGAAGAAGAAGAAAAAATCTAATATCATGAACGGATCCAACCATATGCATGAATGGTCCCCAAAAACTCATCTATCTAGGTCATATAATTGACAGATTCGTCCCGCAAAAAGATGCTTATAAAGTCAAAGAAATTGACCATGCTCGCGTCACAATGTTTTCATATGAACGTTAATTTTATCAACGCGTAACACATATATCAACATATTTATCATCTACTGAAATTATAACACGTAAATTAATAACACTACTTGTATAACGCTATTTCATTTTAAAATCCTCTTTCCTTTATTTTGTTGTTGAATATTTGTTAATGGAAAGCAGTTTCAGTCACTCTAGGGTTTTGTCCTGAACGGCGACGTCTCATTCAACTTTCCGAATCGATCTAGCATACTGTCGCTATCCGAGGTTGCATGTCCTTCCACGCCACCCTGTTTTGAAAATTGACCGTTGATTTATTTGGCCTCTTTTGTTTTGTTTTGTGCCCATCTAGTCGTCTACGTGAATTTGACAAGGAGTTACCAGGTGCTACTGCCCACTGGTTATTTAGTCTGGTTCTGCAGCAATGTTGAACTTTCCAAGTTTAATTATGTGAAGTTTGATCAGTGAGTAACTTTTATCCAAAAGATTGAACAGATAAGTGAATCAAGGAAAATGACACAACAGGGGGCGTTTTTTTCTTCCAAATTTTAGACATCCTAAATTGATATAGTGAACGTAATTTTGGTAGTGTCTGTGAGAAAATCTTCCTCCTCCTTCCTAACTTTGACATATAAAAAAAAAACACACAAAAAACAAAAAAAAAAGGTGGTTGTGTTTTGCCTGCTCGTATTTTCCTTACCTGGAGATCTATTTATTTCCAAAAACTAAAGATTTAAGATTTCATCCTGACCTGAAAAAAGATTTAAGATTTTAGCATGTTATCTATCAACATAAAGTAAAAGAAAAACTTAGCAAGGGTTAAGGGAAACCAATGTCGTATTTGCCAGCATGATCTGATAAGTCGGTGCAAATTTCTTTGGAGATGCGATTGTACTTCGTTGTTGTATATGAAGGGTTGGAATCAATGAATGAAAAGTCCTTCAAAAAAGTGGCTAGTATGCCCCGACATTAGCATGTAATTCATTTTAAGATTTATATCCATTTGAATACTATTGGATTCATAACTTTTTCTTTGCAGGGCCGAGATAAGAACACAAAATGAATTTTTGTTGGCCTCTACCCTACGAAGCATGGATACAATGATACGATATGAAACGACACGGCAATATGAAAAATCTCTTATATAATAAATGTGCATTCACAACAACCTTAGGATTGATTCGTTTTTTGTTTTTGGTTTTTTTTTAATACAAACGATAGTGTCTAAACCAACTGAAGATAATTACCTCCAAATGGAAATAAATATCCTTACAGATCATATGGGATTGTAGCATGACGAACTACCTCTCCTAGGATCGGGGTGTTACCAATTTCAAGGAATTTGTCTCCACAATGACTTAGGTGCGTATGTAACCCAACGATCTCCTTGAACAAGTTAAGCAACCTATTGCCCAAAACCTTTTGGTAAGACTACTGTGCTTCTCTTCTATACCAACCATTAAATCCAAGGGTTTTCCTTCATTGCAGAAATGCAAGTTTAAAAAAATGGTTATATCCCAAAAGAACGTTGAACAAGTAACTTCATAGAAGAATTATAAAAGAACGATAGGAAACAAAATCAAACTTTGGGAAACATGTATCTTGTAGATTAGTTTTCTTGCTAATGACTATTATCTTGATGGTGTTTACCGTCCCAATCGGGTTGTCAAACCATGCAAGCCCATTCTCTCTCTCTCTCTCTCTCTCTCTCTCTCTCTCTCTCTCTCTCTCTCTCTTTCTCTCTCTCTCTCTCTCACACACACACACACACACACACACACACATACATCAAGGTATTAAAGAAAAGGTTTAGAAAGATTCTCAATCTTCTAAACTAATAAACATTGAGCATAAAATATACAAAAACCAACTATTGCTCATAGGGATGATCTAGAAAGGTATACGTGGATTGATAGTGGCGTATTCGCCTCAAAGGTATTGATTTTACCCCAAACTTATAGGTAGCTAGAGCATATCTTAGGAAATAGGATGCCCAATTCCCTAATGACAACATCAAACCCTTAATTTTTCTAATTAATTATAAAGGAAAACACCTCCCACCAGACTCCTATATGTCATTCAACCGCTTCATAATCAAACCCAATTCTTAATTGTGTCATTATAAATGCGAGAGTGATGCTTATGTGACTTTATGTACACATACCACGTATAAAATTGTTGTTAATTATATGTGCATTTGTTTTCTTAATTGGCATCTAAATCAATTACTATTTGTTGACCATTTGCGCATCATTAATTTTTGAAACACACTCTATCCATATTTATATCTTCAGGGAAAGTTGTGAAGGATGTTGAGGACCATGTCATGGATGAGATATACATAGGGTCCATTTGGTGGTTATCTTCCTAAGTATATTATTTTGACGATACCCATCTCATGTCTCCATCAAATAATGAGTTTGGAAGCATTGAAAAGCTTCCTCTCTTTGCCATAAATTTGGAAATTATGAAGTTTTTGCATACATCCCAACATTAGCTTGAAATGCAACAACAATTCACTACTTATAACAAAAAATTTATTGAATGGTGTCAACAATTTGAATGAAGTTCTCCTTATAACAAAAACAATGAGAGTAGAGAACAAAACAATGGGTGCTTTTTGGTTTTGTATGAAGTGCCCAGACGTGATATTCTTGGTGATAACAAAGTGGAGCACGCCACTCTATTTGTAAGCTCCCGAGGACAAAACCAAAAACATAGTTGATAAAGTTGGGAATAATGATGATTAACAATTAAGAAAATTAGAGGTTAGGAAAGTAGGCATATGTATAAAAATAAAAAAATAAAAAATAAAAAAGAGTCAGTGGTGGTAGAAATCAAAAGCACTATTAAAATAAGCCAACGTGAAGCACCTGAAGTGGGAAAAAGAGGCAACAAAGTGATTCTGACTTTTGAATTTTCAATGTTTGTGCCCAGATGTTGTACCGCCAGGTTCGATCGCAAAATACACAACCTCCCATCGATCCCGGGTACAATAAAAAGATGACCACGTCACTGACTATAAACTATTAAGCTCACTGATAATAAATATATGTTTAAGAGTGCTTCTCCATGCATGAAGCCTTTTTCACTAATGCTTTTCTTATTAGTGCTTTTGCTATTCGCAATTTTGTTCAGAATATTCCATTGAAAAATCAGGTGGTTCCAATATCTGTATACTTAAATATGAGGTAAATATGAGCCAAGAGATATTTCTATTAGGTCATGGTTTGTGGACGTTGGTTAAAGGTTGGTATTCATGTTTCTTAAAGTGCAAGAAACCTTAATATTGTCGCATGTAAACCATAACTTTGGTCTCCTCTTTCATACACGACTCAAACTCTGGTATTACTCTAGAATATACTATTTTTTCAATGTGAGATCTTAAGTCGACCTAATAGTGAATTTCGGGAATGAATGTGTGGCAGATTCAAAAAGTATAAGAAAAGTTTTTGTTAAAATCTTCAAAAATTCCAGCAATTACACTTTTATTAATGTGGCAATCTTTAGGGTTTTGAAGGATGGGGAAGGCGAGATTTAAGGGATTAATAGGACAATTACTAATTTGTCACTTGTTTTAAATTCGAGCTTCTAATTCCCTACAATTGCACCATGTGGAAGATTTTGCAGCAGATGAGCTGTCACCAATTGGATCCTCCAGCTCTCTAGCTTGCAATTTCTATGTGATTAAGATTGGATGAAAATGACAAGCTTGATACATCATGGGTCCCACGTCACATGGCTATACCAATATCCTTGTAAAAGTGAAAGGAGGAAAGGGCCCCACAAAATGTGGGATACCTCTACTTTAGGTGGTAGCACAGCTAATCCCCATTAGTTTAAGTCTTATATTCTATTAGAGGAGGAAAATGGGAGCAAAGCTGAACTGGAATCTCTTCTGTTTCCCACAGCCTACGCATATTCGAATTTTCATAATTGTAAGAATACTCTGCTAAACCCTAATTGGGTGTTCATAGCCCAACAAACTGTGGGTGGTAAACAAGGAAGAATCAAAACAACCTTTCGAATATAATGACATGAACATCTGTTTGTACATGACAATTCTATGGAGTCAAATTTCAATAATTTAATCAACTAGAAAAATCTAAATATTTAAATAATTTAAAATATCGTCTCTTTACACCTAAAGCAATGCACTTCGCATTTAAGTTCGATTCTTCACTCAAAACAAGAAAAAAGAAGGAATATTTTTATACACAAGAACCACGGTGTTATGGATGTTCGAACTGCAAACCCTAACCTGCATGCCAACATCTCCACCACTGAGGTAAGACCCTATTGACAAATATGAAAATGCATTGATTTTTTAGCTAACTTTACTTTGTAAAGTAGTTAAATATCTCAATTTGGATGAAAGTGTTCAATGAAAATTAGAGTTTTGTTCGATTTTGCAGCAGCAGATGGAGGGGTACTACTGGCCCCAATCACCGTTCACGTGTAGATAATAAGTCCAGATGGATAGCTCGTACGCACAATCCGAAAAGATAGAGCAGCAGAATATGAGAGACAGAGAGAGAGAGAGGCGCGAAACGCCATGTGCACGTCTGGCACTCAAAATCAGAAGGAAGCGAGTTTTGCGCTATTTGCCAAAGCCGTACGCCCCAAAAGAGATGAAAGAAAAATGGAAAAGTCATTGCTGGAATCCAAATTTATAAAAGTTACAAAAAGAAAAAGACTCTCTGCTTTTTACAGGGAAGAAAACTGATTGAAGCCTTCGACGTGGCACCCTCTTCCTACTTTCTAGTGATGTGCTTCCTGGATTTTTCTTCAGGAAAAAAAAATATATATTTTTGTTTATTTATAAATTTCACAATCTACTCTCTCATCAAGCGTACACAAATACTGAATATGTATTCATCTATAAGTTTGATAATCTAAATATTTTTGTATAGACATTAACTACTCAGGCTCACTCCATAATGTATATCATGGTTAGAATCGTGTATTTTACGAGTTCTTAATCAATCATGCGAAAATGTACTCAAATGAAAAATTGTTCAGTTATTTAACTTTGAACAAATAAATAGACAAATACAATAATTTCGGTAAACAATGAAATAATTATGATAATAATTAAATCACTAAATAATTTACAATTTAGGTGGATCTTTATACGATCTGTTAGTTGTAATTCACCCAATTTGTTACATCATATTCTATTTACTTTTATTTGTCTTTTGAAGAGTATTTTTGCTCACCATTTTAATAGTGTATTTGCATAACCTTTTCAATACTTAACACGTGTCTAAATACAACGTAAAAAGTTAACTATGATTATGCTTATAAACATATGTCAAATACAAAAAAAAAAAATTAATGTTGATATGTCTTGAATTAAAGTAATGAGCAAAAATACTTCCTGCTCTTTTGTCCTATTTAGTGGTTGTGTGTTAAATTTTAATTTGGAGACATAAAAGTTGCGGATGTTAGGGTGCAAAACACAAAAGCTGCGGCTGGCAAAAGAAGGACGGACACGTATATTTTTGGGATCCAATCATGTGGCACATCTTTTTAGGGGCCCTATTTAATCATCTTTTTCTTTTCCTTTTTGGCATTTTTGATTTGATTTGGGTTAAAGGAATGCTAAAGCTGCCGATTATGCGTATGTGGTACGATCTATTCCATTTCAACTTTCTTGAAGTTTTAAATCAAAGTTTTTGTTTATGGGATTTCAGTGCTCTTTTGGATTTCTTGTGGGGTTCGAGTTCACCTCCCATACACAGAAAGCTCTTTTTAGTTTTTGTTACCTTGGTTTTGGCATGAAAAGATAAATAAAATTCTCTATTGTTATGATAAAACTATGGTGGTGGTCAGTTTTTTTTTTTTGGTTCCAAGGAGGAGGTTAGTTTTTGCAAACAAATTTCCAAAGTTTTCTGCCAAAGAATGACTAAGTTCCTTCAAGAGTTCGCAATCACCACACAAAAAAATAAAAATAAAAATAAAAATAAAAATGATAAGAGAGAACACCCTAGTCTCCACCCCTTTTTGAGTGGTGACTATCATGCTTTTTGTTACATCATTCTCTCTTTTTTCTTTCATCTCCACCTCTTCCCTTTTCCATCCTCTTTGCTTCCCCCTCCAGCATCGTCTCCCTCTGTGTTTCTTTAGCTCATTTATGGCATAATTAGTGAATATTTTTTTTTTGCTTAATTATGAATGCAATCCTAAAATTTCTCAATTTTTTTTTAAAAAAAAAATTCCTTAAAGACTGAATTCAAGAGTTCTTGGAGTATCATTTTTATAGGGTTTTAGGATAAGATAAGCTTAATCTTCATGATTTGCTTTATCTCTTCTTCTAATTGATCATCCTTTTTGTTCATTAGTATGTGGTTATTCTTGTCACAATGATGCCTAATTGTAATGATGATGAAAATATTGAACATAAGATGAAAGTCAAACTCTTGTCATAAGTATTGGAATAAGTGCACGTTTAATTCTTGGACAAACTATGCATGTATAAAAATTAGCGTTGTTCGCCTATATACCCGTTTAGTAATTTTAAAATAAATTATTAACAAATATAGTTTTATATGTTTATTAAAAATAAGTGTTTGTTTATATTTGTCTTTCAAATTTGAGAGTTTTATTTCATTATTTAACATTTTTACGATTGAGGCAATCCCGTTTATGGTAACAACAAACCACGCGAGCACGGTAACGACAAACCACGCGAGCACGATAATTACAAACCACTTGAGCACGGTAACGGCAAATCGACCCGATGCTCCCCTTGGCCATCCCTACTCCTTAAGTTTAAGCATAAATGTGTAGAAAGGTTCCACACTCCTCCATCTTTACAAAAGGCATATATATATATATATATATATGCTTTGGATCAATCAAATTCAGAAAAATAAATCCATGTACCTTTCTAAGGACTTGGTCTTGGAGTTCAACTCAATTACTCAGATTATGTTCCCTCAATTGCCTAGCAAAAAGTACTCCCTTGCATGTTTTCAGCTAACATGCACAAGTTGTTTTTGGTCAAACATTTACAACTTAACCTAAGAAAACTTGAACCAAATAGGTCCCATAATCATGTGCAAATTATAGCAAACCACAATTTTCCAATTAGTACAGATAATCTGTACTAGTGATGTTATTCTAGTTATTACATTTGTAATTTTTTTTTTCGCTATAACTCAACATTGAAAATTTTGATCATCATTTATTTGTATGTAAAATCCTCATTTTGTTTTTTCGGATTCCAACACATAGGAAATTTTAAGATGAGGTCCCTCTGGGATATCAATCCTAGCATCCCCCAGTTTTTATTTTGTTGGAAGATGTCATGAGTTAAAAATTCATTAACGGTAATGTTAATTTAGAAGAAGAAAAAAAATGTTAAAGACCTTTCGTAAATAATTTTTATAAACTAACTTATACAAGAATAAATATTCTCTTCCTAAAAGACGTCACTACCATGGGAAAAGAAATAAATTGTCCACCGAACTTTTAAATATAAAAAAAGCAAAGCATGGATGGAAGGAAAAAAGCGAGGCACAATGATTATTTTCTCCATTACAGGAAATTCTACCCCCTAAAGTTTTTCCAAGATTTCATTTTTACAGCTGAGAATTTAATTACGACACAATCATATTCCCCCGCACGGCTTAGCAAGGGAAAATACCTTGGTCGTCATCTTCCACCCATGAGCATGACCCAATCCAACCCCCCACGTGAATCTCTCTCTCTCTCTCTCCCTCCTCTCTCTGCTGCTTCATTCTGCAGTTGCTCTCCAACTTTCACTTTTGCACAATGGAGATCAAAGTACATTAATTTATACACAACCCCACTTCCCATTCAATAAAAGTCATGGTCTTTCTTGGATCCCAGATTTTCTGTCTTTTTTTTTTGGATGGGATGGAGTGGAGTGTTTTATGATTTAGTTCCATTGATCAGGGCAGCACCACTGAAGTGTAGGTGCTTGCTCATCAGAGAAGAAGCTGCAAGCCTCCTCACTGCTGAAGAAATTGTGCTCCTCTATCTTCACAAACTGAGGATGATAGGTCTTCTGGAACTGGAAGCAATTCATGGATGATGAGGAAGGTGAGGAGGAGGAGCAGCAGTTGAATTTGAGTGAAGTGGAAGCTGGAGACTTCATGAGCTGGTGGTTTTGGAGCATCCCAGATGAAGAAATGGTCAAGTTTGGACTGTTGTCTTCGTTCAAGATTGCACTTGAGTCACTGTCTGATGACCCGTCTTTGAAATCTGGGAACAATGAGACAGCTTCTAAGCCCACTGCTCCATTGTTGGTGTTGTTGAAGCTCTCAAAGTTGAGCTCTTTGGACTCTGTTGCTGGAACAGAGGAACCAAGAGGTGGTGGTGGTGGGGATTTGCTCAGCTCATGATCAACCACTTTGTAATTGGATTGATCTTTTGCAACCATTTGCTCTTCTTTCACCGACAGATTATTGCTCTCTGTGTTTTCCTCTTGCAACTTTGATTTCAATTGCTTTATCTGCAGTGGAACAAGTTAATCCAAAAATTTAGATCATATCCAACTTAATTAGTTAAAGCACTACAGATCTAACACGACCCACTCAATTAAGAACATACATAATAAAACATTTATCAGACTGTTTGACAAGCGAACATTTATTTCAATGAGACTCCGGATCATATATATACCTCCTTCACAAGAGCTTCATTCTCATGTTGGAGGTTATCATAATTGAGCTTGAGAGAGTCATAATTGGCCTTGAGAACGCCAAAGTCACGTTCCAATTGCTTGGTCTTCCAACGAGCACGGCGGTTTTGAAACCACACAGCAACTTGTCTTGGCTGGAGGCCAAGTTCTTGGGCAAGCTTCACTTTCCTTTCTGGTTCAAGCTTGTTCTCCACCTCGAAATTTTTCTCCAAGGCCTTCACTTGTTCAACGCTTAATCTTCTCTTCTTCTCGGAAACATGGCCACCCTCTTCCACGCACCCTTCTTCATCTAAGCCATCCAACATGGACTGGAAATCTCTCCGGTAAACATGGTTGTTTCTTGGACTCTGTTCCTCTGCTAAAACCAATTATGAAAACAAAAGAGACAATTTAGTGAATCAATCTTAGGTTTGTCCGCATAATTAACAACTATGAGCTAGATCAGAAACAGGACCAAATAACTGAATAAGAAAGGAAAAACAGTGGATGTATAGAACTTGAAATTAAAGTACCAAAACAGGAAAGAAAGAAAACATGGATTCAATTCAACATGATGAATTTGAATCATAAAAAAGTGTCATGATCTCATGGTCATGTTTTTCTTTGTGATTGATCATGAAAAAGGTAACAAACAAAAAAAACACAATATGTCTGAATCTTGGGGAAACACCAATAGAAAAAGGGCAATTATATATAAAATGGATTGTTTATTAAAATTAACCTGTTGATGGGCAGATGGAAATCATAGCACCCAATGAATCTGAGCTTCCAAGCCTCTTCATGATGACTACTACTGAGCTTGGGGGGAAAAGCACTTTTGATATCAGATCTTAAAAGATCAAGCAAGCTCCTTCCTTTTTATCCTTTTCAAAATCTTGGTTGTTTTTGTTTTTTTATATGTTTCCAGTGAATCTTTTAACAGCTCAAGGCAGTGTTCAGAGCAAGAATATGTTTACTTAAAGGAAGCAATGGAAGAAGAAGCACAAGTGCTCTGTCTGAAACAAGTAGACCAACTTGCATAGTGGTGTATACAACTACTGTGCAACAACCCATTTCCTCTCTCTTCTCCCTCATGTTTCTTCTTTCTCAATACTTCTTCTGATCCCTCAGTACCCATCAAAACTAAGGAAAGCAAAATCCCAACCCACAAAACAAAACCCAACAAGCAAGCAAATTTTTTAAAACAACACAATGAAGTAAAATAACCAAAGACTCTCTCTTTCTCACTCCTCTCTCTCTCTCTCTACATCATTACTCAATCAATTCAGCATGGTTGTGAGGACTGTATAGTCTACGACTGTTCATCTAAAATGGGAAATTCAGAGGTGGAGAGAGAGTGAGAGGGGGGGAGGGAGGTCTTGGATGGAGAAAGGGGAAGGTTAGTGAACCAGTTCACAACCCAGCAGGCCTCACACTCTCTCTCTCTTTAAATAAAACCAACTTGGGTCAGATGTTGGGTTAAATTCTGACTAGGGTTAGGTACATTTAAGCAGCTGCAGTTGTAAATGAAATGAACGCAAATTCAATCCAAATGCAGTTTTCTTCTTTCCACCGGCTATAGCCTGTAGCCTTTAGGGTTTATGGGAGATATTTTTATTTTATTTTATTTATTATTTATTTTTTGGTGTTTAATAAATAGTGCAGAGTGAGAGATATTACCGTTGCTTGCGGAAAGTGGAAAGTCTGCAAGTCTGCTTTGCTATTAAGGTGGTATGGCTCGGCGTCTGGCGGCTCGGCTTTCTTTTAGCTGGAGCCAGATTTGGCTGGCGTCAGCGTATCATGGGCCATCACTACGGCATGGTCGGTGCGATTAATCGGCCACAGAAAATGGTCCACCGCTTTGGTTTTTATTTATTTTTACCCCCTTTCGTCACTGCAGTAGTTGTAATCATAAAATAGTATTTGGGCCGAGATGAGTAATTCTTGTAATTTAAGTGAATTAAAAACACAAGATTAAACCGTTCATAAAAAAAAGAAAAAAAAGAATACATGGTAAATGATTTTGTATTAGTTCTGTTTACATTTTAGCATTGTATTCAAAAGAGAGACTGCGGGAAAGGACTTCGTAATTCAAGTAAAAACACTAGTTAAGTTTCCATTCAATTTCGTTTTAAATATCACTTGTATACAAATAATAACAAAACTTTGAATCTTCTAGTAAAAACACTTTTTTTATTTATATTTTAATGCTCAATGACGATAACATTTTATTGTTTGTTAATAAATGTTACAATCTTTGCATACGTAAGTTAGACCAGTTGGCAGTGAGCCTGTCTATCTTGCACAGAAGTTCGAATTCCCCTCTCTACATATTAGATTAATTAAGAGTAATTTATAGCTCGTTTGAGAGTGATTCTTGATAGGCCATAATCACTTTTGGGGAGAAGCACATCAAACACCTCCCATGTGTTTCTCCATAAAATCACTTAAACTGATTATTTGGAGAAGTGATTCTCTATAAAAGTGATTATTGGCCTCTCCAGAATCACTCCCAAACAAACCCTTAGACTATCGATTATATTTAAAGAAAAAAATATTACAATCTCCAAATAAATAATCCAAATTAATGCATGAAGGAACATGGACGGTTCTAGCATGTTTCAAGTGATGCCACCACACAAAGACCTCAATTTTTTAGGGCCCCTGAATCTCTTTTACGTCTTGAATTTTTTTATGTATATGTTATATTGTATTATATTATATATAGCACACAATATGTTTGCATAATTATATGTGTAGTGAAGTTGATTTGTTGTTCTCCTATTTTTGTTAGGACACAGTTTGATTCTCACTTATATACTTCAATAGTTTTCTCAAAGTAACAAAGAATTCTTCATAGAATGACCATAATGAGTGTTGAAACCATAACCAATTAGACAACAATACCACATCATGCCACTAAACTAGTCATGTTTTCAATAAACATTGTTGTGCTTATTGTGTTGGTAGTTGTAAGTTTGTAACCAAAAAAAAGAAAAAAAAAACACAACCATTAAAACAATTATAGCACTACACACCTGCAACTCTATTTATCAATCTCAAATCTAGAGTGTTTTCTCCCACTCAAAACAACAACAAAAATAGTTTCATTTTGGATGATGTGAGGGTCCCAATTAAATTTCGCACATGGTCTTCAAAATCTCACGATCGATTGTGTGAATGAACTTCAAAATAAAATAAAACAAGTTTGATAATCAATGAACCACAAAAAAGAGTAAATAGTCTCTTCAATCACACAGTCTTAAGTAATGTCACTCATCTCAATTGTTTTCAATAGAGATTTTCGCATCCACTAGACCAAAAGGCTAACACGCTGTATGATATATTTATGTGAAGACCCGTATTTTAAACGGATAAAAGAAGATATTTATCTTTTGGATGATCTTATCTTGTTAGGATATTTATCTTTTGTATAAACTTGGATGATCTTATCTTGTTAGGATATTTATCTTTTGGATAAATTTGGATGTTCTTATCTTTTTAATATTGAAGTTTATCCTATCCCTATAACCACTATAAATAGGAGCATAACCTTATCGTTTCAAAACATGAGAAATTAGAAAGAAATTTAGAGAGAAGAAGAATTGTTAAGAAAAAGAGTGGGAGATTGAGTTTGTGGATGCGGTGGAAAATTGGAAAAACACCTTACATTTCTAGCAAAAGCTTTGGTGTCAAGGTAGAGATTTCTTGGGGAGCCTTTTATAGATATTGATTTAATTAAATTTCGTGAGCATTATATTATGCATTGTATTACAGTTTAGTTAACATTCCTTGTTATTGGGTGTTTACTTGTTATTAATTATTTGATCAATATTGGTGTGATTATATTTTGATACATGAGATAAATGAAAGGCATAGTTATATCATGTCATGGAAATTAGTTGGAGTTGTTGGGGGGAGAAAATAATAATGGAAAAGAGGGTAATGGAAATATTATTTTGTGTAGTTGAGTCTAACTCTTGGCAGGTACCAGGTCTCCGGGATCCCACAGTGCACATGATTTTTATTAGGTGATTCGGGACTGACGACAGGGAGTTAGACAAGATGACTAACAAAAAGGGAATTATGGGATGATTGAGTTGGGTATAAATGGGCATTCGGGACCAAGTAGCATAAGCATAGTATGAGACGTGCAGGTCTACTTGTCCAGTTATATGAATTAACGAGAGTAGATGAAGAGCATTCCATGCATTATTATTATTAATGTGATATTTGGCAGTGTGATTGTATGTCACGTAATTTAGTTATATCAATTTCCTGTGGTAAGGTCTCATGTCTCTATTGAGCGGTGGTTGCTCACCCATCACCCTATTTAATTTTTCAGATGAATTACTGGGTAAGACAAGAACTAAACCAGTTGACGCTGAATTAGATGAGAGTGATAGAGTTTTATTTATTTCTTGTAAAGTTGTAAGATTTTGGAGTTATTTTTATAAGAGAAGTTTATTTTAAACCTATGTTTCAACTTCTTTTTATTTTATTTTACTTTTTATTTTCTCACGCATTGAGCGCGGGATTTTCAACGACCCTCGGGTCCGGGACCTAACAATTTATAGGCTCCCATAAAAACCCTAATTGCACTAGATTAAATCACTCAAATTTATTGGAACAAGGAAACACAAATCTTGAGGCAAATTTTGTTAATCCACATTCGTAGATGTCCATCCCTAAAAAATGCCTATAAGGACCAAGATCGCCATCTTTTCAATTTTAAAGGCCTAATTGCTCCCCCTTGAAAAGTGTTCCCTTTAAGAAAGTACAAGTTCTTGAATTTCTCACCTTTCATTACTACTTGATATTCATTCATGACTCTCAAAGCTCCATGTTGTTAATAACCTTATAGCCTTGAGAATCAAGTGCACCAGTCGATATGAAATTCCTACTCCTTTCAAAGACTTGATGAACTTCCTCAAAAAACCCTCACAAATCCTTCACATTTCTTGATTTTTTCTCAAACCTTATAATTTTGAGAAAAATTTCTTTAAATCATGTATAATTCACAAAAATAAAAAGTTGACATTATTTTCATTAAAGAAAATAGCATTTAAAAAATTTTTAATTAGATAAACTTCAACACTACAATAAAAAAAACATCAACAAGACATCTAAAATACTATTCCCAAGAAGGCAACAAACTAACATGCAAAAAACAAAACTAAAGCGGACAAAAGCCGCACTAAAACTATTAGCCCACATCACAACACATAACCATAAGTCCAATCCAAACAAAGTGCACAAACCCAATATAACCAAAATCCTAAAACAACTCATGAGCCTAAACAAACCCTACCATTACTACCTGAAAAAGCACCGTTGCGACCACACCCACCACCACATATGGGGAAAATATGATTTCCAGCGATCTACATACGTATAAGAGCGAACAAATAAACGAAAACAACAACCATGCCAAAGAACTATGAGGTGATTTGCAGCAACCCCCTGTAAAAGACGATGTAAAATCAAATTCAGATAACATGAGCGGTGTTAGAGAGCGTGTTTTGGGAGAATGATTTGATTGACAACATAAACTAAAGGGGGTGTTGGGGAACTTCAATCTGAGCATGGCTCAGAAGAAATCACCACAAAAGACTTTTTATTCAGAATGCCCAGTGGACTTCACTAACCCAAAAGGAAAAGACGAGAAGAGAGGAGGGGTAATGATGCTTCTTCCTCCTTCCCCCTCTATGGAGTTTTCATTTAGAACTCATAGAGTGAGAGAGTAGCTAGGGCTTTTTCTCTCCAACTCATTCCTTTTTAAATTACGTGTAATTGATGTAGGTATAAACATGAAATTTAATGTTGAAATTTAAAAAACTTTCCAAATTAATACCTCTATGGAGTTTTCATTTAGAACTTACAGAGTGAGAGAGTAGCTAAGGCTTTTTCTCTCCAACTCATTCCTTTTTAAATTACGTGTAATTGATGTAGGTATAAATATGAAATTTAATGTTTAAATTAAAAAAACTTTCCAAATACCTACATCAATTACAATCATATTTTATGGAGAGAAATGTACATAATTTTTCCAAAGTTGAAGTAAATTGTAATTAACTTTTGGAATATAAAAAGTACAATAAATCAGATTTTGAGCTTAATTAGGTAACATGCCTAGTTAGATCCTAGTCATGAGTTTTTAACTATAAAAATTGAATTTTATTTATTGAAAAATAAGACGACGGGCTGGATGTGAGGAAAATTTTATTTGAAGGTGAAAAGCCAAATTTACTAAATCTCTATTTTGTTGGAGTGATTATAAAATACTATGGTAGTACGACTATGTGATACATCTTGTACACGTGTTATAGTATAATTTCTCCTTTTGTTGATCTACTGTGCTTGAGCATTCAACATGATGCTAGAGCGATCAAAAGCAGACTTGCACCACCAATTCCAATCCGCTATATCAAACAAAAGGAAACAAGGAAAAAAACACCAAAAGAAAAGAAAGAGCAGCTTGAAAAAAAAAAAAAAAAAAAAGAGAAAAAGGTTTTCCTGTGCTTGGATTCCTGTAAATGAGTACTAATGTACTATCATCTAAGTTTGGCAAGGTTTGAAAGAAAGAAAGGTTTTCTTGTGGGACTTGTTTTAGTCTGCTTATTTTCACAACTTTTTCTTGGGTTTAAGATTCCTAATCAGTGATATAATATTCTCATCCTCATCTCATGATTACCTGTCAACTTTGGAGGACGAGTGGATAAACTCCACAGACGATCAATGACCTCATGGTATTAAACTTCTCAAAAATATATCAACATTTAAAAGCAAAAATAAATAAGTACATAAATATAGTGCATATGAACTCTAGAAAAATTCTTCAATAAATATTTTATGTTAAGGATTGGTTACATATTTCTAATCTCGATCATTGAATTGCATGTATGTTGTATATTAAATTTACCAACACATTTAATGAATGCAATTCAACGACCAAGATTAAAAATATGTAACTTATTAGAGAATCTCAATTCTAAAAAATATTAAACTTCTCTTTTTGGGCCACCTACAATTTACAACCTTGTTTCGACTTTTTCTGCTAAGTTGACAAGCACAACGAGCATACAGGACATGCATGATTGCATGCTTTCCTTCCTTTCTTCAATATTGCCAAAACAACATATATGGAACATTCTTTCACACTAGCAAAGATTTCACGTTAATGCTGCACTTGTACAACGATGAAGTTGCACCAACTGTGGCGTGAAGCCAAGACTTAGGCCCTAGCAATCTTGACCCACCTAGACTTATAGGCGTAAAAGCTAGCCAGAATCACTGCCCACAGTTTTCAAATAGATTAATTCTCATACACAAAACGCCTTAAACTGAAACTAATCAAATTGATTCAAGGAGAGGATTTAACCTCTACACAATCTGCTTCAAAACATGTTTATATGATTTCACAGCTACCCGGATTGTTGACTTATCCTCAAAGATGTGTTAAATTAATTTTCACAAGAGCATACGTAGAGCAGTACGTATTATAATAAGAGCAGACATACGACCCATGCAGTGTGCCTAAAGCTTGTGGTATAAAAGAGCTTAGCTTTATGGCACAACATTATCATGTATAGTCAATTTAATTACATGACTAGACCGCTGATCTGTCACATTTCTAAGAGTGTGTCTTTGTGATAGCACGAAAAGCTAACTCATGAGATGAGCCCTTCTT
This sequence comes from Prunus persica, assembly GCF_000346465.2. Taxonomy (NCBI): domain Eukaryota; kingdom Viridiplantae; phylum Streptophyta; class Magnoliopsida; order Rosales; family Rosaceae; genus Prunus; species Prunus persica. Next base: position 20,075,252 of record NC_034014.1, read on the forward strand.
ATAAGAGTTTTTCGTATCGGATAGAGATAAGACTGACACAGATAAGATTCACTTTTTATTAGAAAGGTAGTTAGAAATGTGGTGAATAAATATTATATACACAACTACCATTATCCAATTGCATGTATAATATAGTTTTATTGAACAGAAAAAATAATTAATTTTCTAGGACGTAATATGTACAATCCTTATATAAGCACTGCTAAAAACAGTGATAAGTAGCAGGCAAGGCAAAGCAAGCACAAGTGGGATTTTAGCTGTAGAATGATCGTCATATACATACAGATGAGAGCCCACCAGCATGATAATTGGTTTGCTACAAGAGCTAAAAGGTGGACCCGTTGCATTATTTCTGAAGACAACAACACGGGTGGAGTTGGGTTCCAAGTTTCAACATACATAACCCCACACAGAAAAGGAAACCAGATAGATGAGTTGTGGGCATGTGGAAAATCACAAAACCTGCACAAGAGAAGTTAAAGTTCAAGCGGCCCTATGTATTCAAGATATATAAATATATAGTAGTGAGGGATTCCTCAAATAAGTTTATTTGACGAATATTTTTGTAGGGTCCATTTCGTATTGTATTTCACTACTTCAAACAATCTATTTTGTAGATATTTATTCAAACATCATCTCTACAAAAAATCACTTGAATCCGATTTCATTTGACCACTCAATTGAATTATTGAAATTTTAGCACTTTCTTGAAGTACCATGTTCATTAATTTTGTACGACACAATTAGATATTGAAACGGTTTTTGATTTATCTAATTTTTTTTAAGGATGATCTATGAATATAAACTTAAAAAATAGATAGTTTGAATTGTTGAATTTTTTTTTTTAAGAGATCCTAAAGAGTGTCCCTTCAAATAAAATTATTTTAAAAATCTCTCAATAAAAATGAAATATATATATAAACCCACACCCACACATCATAAGAATAATACCATTTCTAATTGTACCGTTCAAATTATCTAAAATGAACAGTCCATGTAGATTTAGCTTTACAAGAAACATGGCTGTTAAATTATAGATTTTGGTTTTCTTCATCTGGTTAAGTATATACGTAGGTACGACTTTGTAGATACAAATTATATTCATAGTTATACTAATCTACCTACATATATATATATATATATTCATAATAATGTATCTAATTAAAGCACAAATCAAAATTCAATCTAACACTTCAAGAAAAAACAATCTTATCCTTTTAATTTTTTAGAATTATAACCCATATCAAAAATTATCTAGACCTTCATACTCTCTGTGTTATATATATATATATATATATATAATATCATATATATGTTTATCTCTCTCTTCTCATAATCTCGAAATCAAGATTGGTAGTTGTAAAGTAGGGCTCAAATAAAGAAAAGAATATTGGCCTTGGGCAGCTTGCATGGTGATTGAGTATGGGCGGGGACATATTTATTAGTGTCGTTGACAAGCACAATCTTCTGTTTCTGCACCACATATATATATGCTGGCACGTACATTTCTTTGATTCATCATTTCATTTTTGTATGAAAATGGATAATGAGCACACTGCTAAATTTGGGTCATCATAACCCCCAAGAAAGATACAAAAAGGAAAGATTGCCTGTTGACATATGAATGATGCAACTTCAAGTCTTGGACCTATCAATTAAGCCACGAATGGCCAGGTCAAGAAATTCTCAATCCTCTTCTCATTACTCCCCCAAAGTGCTCAAAACAAAAGGGATTTGATCATTTTTCCATAGCTTAGTTTTTTTTTAGCATATGGGGAAACAAAATTGAAGGCCAAACTGCCAAATTCGTGAGATTTGACCTGCTAATGATGTGTTTCAATTTAGAATACAAGATCTAACCTAAAATGTTCTTCAAAAGATGGGGCAGAATGTCGGGACTTTAGACATATATGCTCTTTCTTTATCACTAATTTTATTTTTAATTATGGCCTTCATAATCTGTAGCTTCATATGGTTCCAACTTTCCAGTCTTTTTGCATTGGAAGACAGCTAGAGTAGGCCTACAACATAATCGCAATCTACTGGAGCAAATAGTACTGTGCCTAATCTCCCGAGCCACTCAATGCAAAATGATGCTTGTGAGGACAATTGTATATATATGTGGACTGTGTTAATTAATAAATATTAATTAATTAATTTGTTGGTGATCACATGGCTTTTAAATTGACATTTCAAAGATGAACAGAGAACAGTCTATGAGTTCTCAAGCTCTAGAAAACAGAAAAGAAAGAGAACTTAACAGTGTTATCTACGTAACATGCACGTCATTCTCTTTGTTTTGGGGTGCCTCCTCCTACTCCCTAAGGCCTATGGTTTAATCATGAATGAGCTAGTGTGCTCAGAATCTTGCACAAGGTAAAACAAAAGAACACAAAGAAAAAAATATTAAAGGTATAAAATGTATAATTTGGTTTGGTGGGTGGCTTTGTAGAGTGTAGACCCCCTAATGGTAGGCAACTTTCTTTTTGGCTTTCTTTTTCTTACTTGCAAGTGCTGTCCAAAGGCTGAGTAAAAAAGTATGGGAAAGTAGAAATCTTGATCAAGACTATATGAGCCATCGGGCCAAGGCCTGGGGAAAAAAATAAACCCAGCATAACCTATAATTATATATCAACTGATGACTGTCAGGATACTCTTAACTCCTAATCGTTGGGTAATCGAAAACCAAGATTGGTAGAGAAGGAGAATGTTGACATCATTGGCTATTTGGAAGACTTGCGCAGCTTGCATGGTGATTGAGTATGGGGCAGGACATACTCATTGGTGTCGTTGACAAGCATGGTCTGCAGCAGTACTGCATGTTTGGTGCATTTCTTGTATTAATCATTTTTGTGTGAATGGATAACAAACCCAACTTCAAAAAGCAAATTAGCTAGCTGCTTGATCTGTGGGGATGCTAACTCCAAGAAAGGTAAAAATTATAACACAATAATGCTATGGACATCAAATTTGTGCGCCAAATAATTGGATCTCAAATTTTTTTTGAAAATAATTACCTATGCACGTGTCGAGATAAGGCGGTGGTGGATTGCCTTATGCGTAGGAGAGTTTTGCAACTTATACATTCCGTGTACATCTATGGCAAGGCGTAGTGAGGCAACAATTTTCGGTCTATGAGGCATCCATCTACACGAGAAAGAAGAGCATGTGTGGTTTTTTTTATTTATTCAATCAAATTATACAAATGATATTGGGAGAAGAAGAATCGAACCTAAAACCTCAAATACAGGGATAAACACTTTTAACCACTTGACCTATAACCACAATTGAAGCATTGCTCTCCCTGAATAAGCAACTCTTGTATTAGATTCTAACTCTTCTCTTGGGATAAATTTGAAATCTATATCTGTTTGTTATTACTTATTTTAGGCAGTAATGTGCTCGACTATACAAGCATGTTTTCACTTTTCATTATGGCTTAACTTAATCCCAGATGCTTGCTTTGATGTGGAAACACTTTATTATACCTAAAGATTACTAGCTTGAAGGACAATTAGTAATTGTATCTGATTATTATGCTTTAATAATAATTTGTAATTCAATTCAATTTAATTGTATTATTTATATATATTTTTATTAAAACAAATCATGTACCGAAAAACTTACATCTCAATGCTTCAAACTTTACACATCGCCTTGCAGGACAAAAAAACACTCATTTTTAAAAACATTTTTGTGTTATTAAACGTGGGATGTAGTCATAATATAAATTTCTTTAATCTCAATAACTATTTCATGTAAGAGTAACTTTTACATTAAAAAGCCCAAGTGAAAAATGACCTTGACTTACAGACAAGAGGTGACAGATTCAAATACCTATGACATTATATGTGTGTGTGAGAAACCCTTCAATCCTCTAATTTAGACTATCACTTGTACTATAAAAAATATTAAAAAAAATCATGGGTGCCTTCAATAAATTGCAAGGTGGCAATAAAATTTAACATTTTGTTTTTTGGTATAAAAAAAAAAAGACACGTCTTTAAAAAAGGAGAAGCACATATTGCTACTTTACACAACACCAAATAAACGACATTTTACAAACAAAAAAAAGTTCAAAAAAAAAAGCAAAACATTGCCATTGTGATTGAATTCCCTGTTGTCTAAAATGTGCTGTTGTCTCTTCGCTGTCCTCTTCACTTCATCCGCCCGCGGACGATATACTCTTTCCCTCTCTCTTTTGTTTTTCTTCTCCACCGAGCCGTTGCCACTATTCTAATCCTAACATTTCCTTCAAATCTCAGCGACTGTCGAAGTCGTCGTGTGATCAGGTATTCTCTCTCATGAACATTTTCGAATCGAATTCAGTGTACATATGTATGTACTGATTTTGGGTTTTTGTTTATTTATAAAGTTTTAATTTTTCAACACTTTATTTCCGACCAACGGAAGCCCTTACTTTCTCTCTCTTTCTCAGTGAAGTTCCAGCCTAAAGTACCGATTTTGGTTTCTCTCTCTCACTGTGGAAGTACCAATTGGGTGTCATCTTGCCTTGGGATTCTAGGGTATGCTGTTTTTTTTCTTCCTTTTTTTCTATATATGTGTATGATTTGGATCTGACTATTGTCTGATTTGGATATTGGACAGTTGTTCATGTTCTTTTGTCTACTTACTCTCTTTTCTTGTGGAGAATGTTCATATATATATATATGCCACATTTCAATTGGTGGTAATGGTTTAGTAATTGAGAGTTTGTTTTGGTTTGCCTTATTTCAAAACTGTGACTTTAACTTCTTTCTGTCGGAAAATGGATTATTCTTTCATCCATGTATAATTTCCATCTGTCTATGTTCATTCATTTCACACATACTGCTAAATGCCTTAAAAAAAATTGTTAATAGAGATCCGATAACATGAGAGGACCACCAAACCATGACCAGACAAACCCATTGTTGAGTGGATCAATCATAAGTCCCATGGCCTTACTTATATTGTTTTTTTTTTCTTTTTAATTTCGACTATTGTTATGAATGAATTTTTATAATTTCAATTTGTTGCATGTCTTCCAGTTTATTTGAGCATTGCTAGGACCTAAAGCAATTTTGCCTTACTAATTAGCTTCCAGAGTACTTTAAGTACTTTTACATGTATTCACAGTTTTGTGTAAGTGTTGTAATTCACTGATTAAAATGTTTTTTTCCTTAATGTATGCATGTATGCAATACATCACCCGTGCTCATTTTTGCAGCTTGGAAGATTCAGGTATGGGTTTACCCAAACCCAATGAGGCCTCTACTTCAAAGGAGACTATGGACACTACCTCAAGTGGGGTTAAGAGGAAACGTGGGATAACAAGTATGCATCGCATAGTGAAGAATAAAAATACTGGTAAGAAATTAGTAGTGGAGTATACCCCAAAGGGCAAACCATATGGGAAGGTAGCATCAGAATTGGCTTCTTACATTGGGGTGTTGGCACGTACCACAGTCCCCATCAGTGTTGAAAGCTGGCCTAAGGTGGAAAAGGATTTGAAAAATAAAATTTGGGAATCCGTAGAGGTACATAGTTGACTTAAGCTCATGTTCTTCGAATCTTTTCTTTGATAACTAATCTGCTCACTCCATTACTTTGTAGGCGGCATTTGTCTTAGCCCCTAAAAGCAGAAAAATGGTGTTGACCTCTGCATCCAATAGATGGAGGCAATTCAAGAGTGACCTAACAAGAAAATATATTATGCCATTTAAAGATGAGGCTGAAGCCTTAAAAAACCCACCAGAAGACTATGGTTTCATTAAGCAACAACATTGGCAGCAATTTGTAAATGGCCGTTTAACCAAAGAATTTCAGGTACAATGAGGCAATTCCATTTTGTTCCTAGCTATTTCCTTATTTGGTTTGCAGTGCATGATAGGGCTTGCTAGTAAAGGAAGAGGTCCACACCAGTTCCTTATATTTCTACCTTTCTTCGTTCCTTTTTCAGTTCATTTGCCTATTAAAAGTGTCCAATGGCTTTGGAAGGAAACGGTCCACGCCACACTAGTGCTAGGTAGCACGCTCCTCTTGCAGTGCATGATAATAACTCTGTGTGCTTGATTTATAAAATGACTTACTTTCTGCTCATATATATACCACATAAAGTGAGATTCTGGTCAAATGCATACTGCATGATACTAAACACAAATACAGCTGGACTTCCTTTTGGAATATTTGTTGTTTATGCGCAGTATGTATTTGGAAATTTATCTTAATTGTTGAGAGTTAGACTTTCAGATTGCTGCTTTCTTAAATGATCAGAATGTAAGTGTTGAATTGCTCTAAAATTACATAGTTTAGCAGACCCTTAAACCAACTGTTATATGTCCAGGTCAATTATCATGTAAATGCCACCATTCTGGAGGTTCTATTTTGCAAACTGCTTTCTGATTTATGTTCAGTTGACTACTTGAATACCTGCGCTTCTAACTTGTTCTTTTCTAGCCAGATAAATGTCCAAAAACAAAAAACAAAAAAAAACAAAAAAGGGAGAAGGAAAAGAGTTTTGGAAGAAATGAAGGGTTTAGTTTTCATTGCATGGAGTACTGTTAATTGCTTATTTGAAGATATTCTCATTTATGTTAAATAATCTGGTAGAGGAACTATAATTCTCAGAATTCATAGTGGTTAAAATTGAATTAATCAAGGTATGTATATCATCCCATTTTATACCTATTGTAGAAAGGTTAAATACCTTTGTGGTCACTGGGTTTTTCACGAAAATCCAATTTGGCCACTGAGAAATGTTTTTAGCTAAATTAGTCCTCATGTTTCCCAAAGTTTACATTTTATAAACATTTCTTTATCTTCTTCCCATGATTTCCCCCAATTTGTTAAACCCTAATAGCACAATATACCCTAACTTGATGAGTTAGAGGAAGAAGACTGAAGGTGCCTCCTAAAAAAATTAAAATAAAAACTGCACTGAACTGAAGATAACAAAATGTCTATAAATTGTAAACTTTGGAAAACACGGTGACCAATTTGGCTAAATTTTTTACTCAGTGATCAAATTGAATTTTCATGTAAAACCCAGTGACCAAAAAAGTATTTAACCCTTGTAGAAACTCCATAAAATGACCAGAAACTCCATAAAGGCATGCTTGATTTATAAAATGACTTACTTTCTGTAAATTTTATACCTATTGTAGAAACTTCATAATGAACAGAAAGAAAGGAGGGCAAAGTTTCAGCAACCTCATAGAATGTCAAGAAAAGGATATGTGGGCTTGGAGGCAGAATCAGTAAGTTGATAGAATTCCAGAATTTCCATCACTTTCCGTTTTCCTAGGGCTACTTTGGAGGTAGAATCAGTAACCCATACATTTGATTTGGTCAGAGGAAAACTATGCCTGAGGATGAACTTGATGGGTCTCTACTTTGCAAGAAAGCACGTATGGATAGAAAAGGGCAGGCTGCAAAAATTGTGAGTGCTAAATCTTGTATAATCTATTGGCTATGATATTATTATAACTAATAATGATTCATGTGTTTCACATTTGTTTGCCGCAGGACCTTTTGACGAAAGAACATTCTGAACAGTCTGACCATTCTGAACATGCAGAGTATGCTGAATGCGGAGAACATTCTGAGCACACAGAACAGTCTGAACATGCAGAACCTTCTGAACATGCAGAACATTCTGAGCATTCAGAACATCCAGAACATTCTGAGCATCCAGAACATTCTGAACATGAAGAACATTCTGAACATTTTGATGTCAGTCTCTCCTCTAAAAATAATGATGTCCTGACAATGGCGTTGGGAGCTCCAGAAGATTCTGGTAGGGTTAGAGGTGTGGGAGGCTTTTTCAAGCCAAATGTTCCACAGGCTCAGTTTGATAGGGAAGATATTCTGGATGAGGTTAGGAAGATGATTGAGCAGCAGCGGGCCTGGTATGAAGCAAAGATTGCTGAGTTAGAGGCAAAGATCAATGGTAATATCTGGACGACACCTATCTCACTTTCAACTCCAGTTCCCAACCGTTCCGAGAAGGCAACCTGTTCTGGGAAGAAAAAAAATGTCTTGGAGGATAATGCAATTAATTTTGAGGAATTGACATTTTTGGGTAAAAGAGACACCATCAAGGTAAAAATTTAAAACTTCATTTCTAATAGTTTGATTTATATATTTTTACTGTATTTTATTCATATGAAATGTATGTATTGGGGCAGTTCAAATGCCTGTAATTTGGTGGAAAATTATATACAGTGTTTTCCACTTGTTCTGTTTGTTGAGGGGAAACTATGCACGTTGCAAATATGAATGCGGCCAACCAAACAGTCCACGTTGTTCCATTGGCAGAGGGAAATATGAATGTTCCTATTGATGTTGCCCTTGATAAAGCAGTGCTGCTTCCCATCCCAGTCACTGAGCAATAAGTGATCATTGGCCAAGCTGTAGGGTCTCATGTGGCTTGATCAACAGAACTTGTTAGGTTAACGTTAGAGGAGATCAATAACTCATGATATAGTTATAATATGTCACTGTTCAACAGTGGAGTTCATTTTATGATGTGCTTACCTTCAAACAGTATCAATTTAGCTCTTTATGGACTTCTTTTGTCTTCTACTATCATCTGCCTTCACTTTTGTTTTCCCAACACTGTAGAAACGTGGAAAGACTGCAGCCAAACCTCAAGATTTACCAAAACAAGACGTGAACTTGCCCAAGTCCCTTAAGCTCCTATATCGTTATGCAGAGCGTGCCATGCTGGATGGCGAAACTATCAGTATTGATATGGAGGAAGCAGTATTTGGTGTTGCCAAAACTGTACACGTTTCCCAAGAAGATGTAATGCAGTTTATGGAAATGAAGGAAATCTCAGCCACATGCATAATTGTTTACATGAGGTAAATACAATTTTTTGATATATAAAAAATATACAGTTTTTTTTTCAATAGGTAAATAAGAAAATGCTCATGATAGCTTACATTATCAAATATATTTCATATTTCTCTTATATCATTACGATCATTAGTTGGTTTTCTATTGAGAATCTAAGTTTCTTCATTATTTGGTACTACCATTGACTCTTATTTTCTGTAGAATGGAAGTCCTTATTTCTTTTTTTCTTTATTTTTTTGGATAAGTTGGAAAGGTCTTCATGCACTGCATAATATGCCATGAGGAAACTGCTCATTTTAGTTTTGTTTTTAAGTTCTTGTTAATTTTTTTTTTAAAACTTTATTTGAATCTTTTTTTTACTTAGTTCTTATGACCAGAGTTTTTTTATATTTAATTTTAAAAATATTTATGCATCTTTTTATCAGCAATTTGGATAGGACAGTGCTTTGCTCCTTCCCTGGAAGGAGCCATTCCTCCTTCATGCAAATAAGAGTTTGACACATATGTATTATCAAAAACACAAAAAGAAAAATTTATATGGACATGTCAAACTTCTATTAGCAGGCAAGTAGGATCCAAGAGAAGTAGCCAAGTAATTCCCTGAAAGGACAATATTAGCTAACATAGTAAAACACAGGGATGAAATTAGCTAAAGGACTAAAACACATGGACCATTTTGGTATTTAACCCTTTTAACTGTTATGTGTGTGTATTGACATTGGTTTCATCTCCTTGGTCTTTGGCATCTGCTCAATTTGGGACGAGTCACAGCCCTGTAATTTTTTTAAAAAACATAAATGTCAGTATAAAAGCATGTAAAAAAAACGTGGGATATGATATGTGTAGACCCACTAAATTAATCCTTACACATTTATGGTTTTTGCAGGCACCTCTATGATAAGCTAAACCAATCAAACATGGTTGATTTGGTTGGTTTGACTGACCCTTCAAGCATCTCAGTTGGGGCAGGCGATTCGGACCAAAAATCACGAGTGATAGCAGGCCGGTTACAGAAAGGGTCTGCTGACCAAATACTTTTGGTTCCTTACAATTCTGGGTAAGTCTAGCCTTCTATATTTGATGCCAACCTTTTTGTGTGTGATGAACCGAGCTAGTAGTTGACTGTCAGGGTAAAATATATCGCAAAATAATTTTTGTCCGATATGTAGTTATCATTGGATGTTGACCATCATCAGTGAAGACAAAGATGTGTGCTACTTCATGGACCCTCTTCAGCGATATTTCATGGACTCTCTTCGGCGGAGCATGCGTGAGGAAGAATGGAAATATGTTGTAAACAAGTAATGTGGTTTCCCTGCTTAACTTATTTAAATGAAATTATTATACTAATTGTTTTAGATTGTAACCTATCTTTTCTGTGCTAAAGTGGAATTAGACAGTTCAACATCCAAACAGGCAGGGGAGTCCGAAAGCCACCCGTATGGAAAGTACTAACAGTATGTTATTTTTATTCATTTACCTAATAACAAGTAAGATGTATTGAAGTAATAAATAGCAACTGTTACACTTATCGAATTGTGTGTAGGGTCCTAAACAACCATCGAATATGGAGTGTGGGTATTATGTGATGAGATACATGAAAGAAATTGTAGAAGATGAAAACCTTTCCTTTGCAGTAAAGGTACAAATAACTATTCTAATGTTTGCCGTTAGGGTGTGAATTGTACTGGTTTAACAAGGTTGTAGTGCTTCTTTCCTCTGCAACGTTCAGTTTATTTATTTATTTGTGTATTTGTATTATTTCTTTTTGCATTGATTGCTGTATATCTTCTGAGGTGTGAATTGCTAGTTATTATGCTCTGTTTGTAATGATCATCTGATAGGGATCAATTGCAGTCAGAGGCTACCATGGCGATATTTGTCCAGAAGCATAGTTGTTTGGACTTTAATGTTCTATGTTTTTCCCTTTGTTGCATATATAACAACTTATGATTTACTAAATGGTTCTTTAATTTGTTCCAGTGGAATGGGAAGACGTTAAATGCCTACACACAGACCGAACTTGATGAGGTACGGTGCGAGTGGACAGATATCATCAGTGACCATATGTAGGTGTTTGCTCATAGCAACCAGCAGGAAATTATATATCTGCAAGAGTTCATGCGATAGATTTTGTATATATTCTCTTTCAATGACAGTTCAATTAATTTGGATCTAGGGTTAGGGAGTAACTCCTTAAATTTACTGTTCTTTCAAGTATTTGGATATGTAAACCCCTCTTACTATCAATGGCAATTTAGTACTTCTCTAGGTGTAGACAAATTGTACCAAATTGATGGGATGTAGTAATGTTATGTTGATGATGTTGATGATGGAAATTCTGAGTCTGGTGGTACTATTGAAAAAACGCGGGAAGATAAATGCAATCCAATTTGGCATATAATGTTGTGTTGCCATTATGTTCATGTAGTTTACATAATGCAATAGTTGGCTTATGCGTCATAGCTAAGATCCCAAAACGGGGATTTAGAGTGAGTAAAAAAGTGGGAGAGTGTTTTTAAAGGTGAGGGAAGGTCCTCACTTCTTGCAATATGTCGATGTGGGATTTCTTGGTATTGTTTCTAGTTGTTTGGCCGGTCATGGTACCAACAGAATTATACCAAATTCCCTAATAAGAAGGTACTTCTTGGTTGGGGACTTGTAATTTGATTGCACTAGTTGAGCAACCTCTTAGTTTCTCTTCAAACCTGTATGGTGCATCATCCCCATGTGATAATAAGTTAATAACCAAAGATACTGGTTGGGAAATTCTGAGTTTGTTAATGTAATGTAAAAGCCATTGAAAGTTTGTTTGATCAATTATTTTATTATTGTTATTATTATTATTATTATTATTATTATTTTACCCACCTCCTCTCCTCCCCTCATCCACACTACTCTTAGTCCACCTCATCTCCCTTGCGGTCTTGTAACCTCCATTAACGCCTTCAACACTGTTATTTACTGTGTTTGGGCCTAATTTCTACAAGCCAGCCCATCTGGTTATTGGGCTCCTTTTAAAAAGAAGCTGGTTTTTATTTGCCAAAATAGGAAAATAGCCCAGTTAAATGATTTGGAAGGGTTAAAATAAACCAATTACCCAGAGTAAACTTCATAGGTTGTAATTACCACCAATGGTGATTTAATCTAAATATCCAAATTTAATTGGTTTATTTTTACCTAGTTTATAGATTACATATTTTTAGCTTGTGGATTGATCATCATTGTTGGTTTCCAACTCAAAACTGCATCAATAGCTCTAGAGCTAGAAAGTTAAAGACAACACTCATCACTCTTCTCAACCATAGCCAGCGGCGGACCTAGGAATTTTTCATTGGAGGTACAATTTTTAAAAGTTAAGAGCTCCAAAAAATAAAATAAAAATAAATATTCTTTGTAAACGGGCTCTTTGGATTTGTTCTCGAAAATTGGAATTATAATAAGTCATTGGAGGTCTAAGTCCAGGGTCTACAAGAAGATTAGTCAATATTTCATCCAACTCAGCGACCTCTGATCATTTTGTATATATATATATATATACTTTGAAAAATATAATATCATTCACAATTATTCAATCCTCTTGTGTTTAGTTTGAGTCTATATATGCAGCCACATCAGATTAGTTTCTCAAGGCAAATAGCATTTCGAAAGCATGACTAGAGATTATGATGCAGAGCCCAAAGAGGAACATTATGCTTGTGTTGAGGCCCAAAAATCCAAGGATTAGGCCCAAGTTTATTTTTAGCCCAACATGAGTAAATTCAACGCAGAAGAAACCCAATCGGGACATAAGAAAATTGTGGGACGCACCCATACAAGCTGTAGGCCATGTGCCACGCCTGACAAGCATGCACCAACTTTATAAATTCACACTCATCAACTTATCTGATGACACTTGGCTCGATCATGGCTTATTATGATACAACAAAACTCAAGCACAAGCACTTTAAATAAACATGCAGTGCCATCTAAAGAATCACTATCCCAACACCAAGCCATGCTACACGCTTAAGTGGGCCCAAGCCATGTAATTCCCTGGGACTTGCTGAGAAAGTTGTGGTATGGAAAGAAACATGCAATAACAAGGCCCATTGAGGGTTCGAGGAACGAGATTTTTAGGCCGCTTGGGAGCATTAAAACTCAAGCCTGTTCCTCAGGTCCAAATACATGGGTTAGCATGAGAGAAGAGGAAAAGTGATATAATGCCTTAGGAGGACATCTATTAGTTATAACACTTAGACAAGCCCACATCAGTAAAACACCCCAAAATAAATAAGCTATTTCTAGCAGCCTGACGAAAACCCATTAGAAGCTGGAAATAACATGTTAAAAAAAAAAACAATATTGTACACACAAGCCCAGTCCAATGACTTATAAAAATCTAGCATCGTGCCTCACTCTTGTCAGGACTCCAAGATGGTCAACGAGGAGCCATGACAAAGACTGAAGGAAATCCATGAGTATAGGGAGAATACTCAGCAAACAAAAGACTCCACCCATCTTCCTTTTCCACTGTAAGCGCCATTTTGAAAAACCAAGAGGGAAAGCAGGTGGCACCTCACCCTCATGGGGAGGTCTAGCCACACGAAACCTTTGGAACCCCAAAAGGTTCTTTACCCATACGCCTTGGATAGGAAAATTTCACCAAATTGGATCAAGTGGGAAGAAACAACAGAAAAGGGAGAGAAAAGTTAGACAAAATTAGGGTTCTTTCAGCCTATAATAGGGAGCTTCTTCTACCCAGCAAAAATCATCATCCAGAGCCTGACCAAGCTTTGTCAAGCAACTAGAAATTTACTCAAGCCACCTAATCTTCTTCTCTCGTTGTTTTCTTCTTTGTCTAAGATAGAAACCCTCCTAATTTTCTTCTACCCCATTTTAACCGTTATATTCTGCAAGAAACTCATGCTTTTCTCTCTCTCAAATTGCTAAACTTGTGAAAGCTTAGTTCTCATGCCACAAGCTCCTCAAGCCAAGCCATGCATCAATTTGTTGTGTTTGTTTAGTTATTATTGAAAAGAACCTGAAAGTGGCTTTTCTGAAGTTTTAGCAAACTTTTCAAAACCCTTTTGGGAGCTTGGTTCTTGAACTTAGATGCTTGGTGAATTTTGTTCGTTTTTTTCTCACAGCAACTCAAGCCCATTCGTCAGGCTGCCGGAACAAAAAGACCCCTATAGCTTGCATGATAGATTTACTTGGAAGAGTTGGGCTGCTGGAATAAGCTTCTGAACCGATAAACAAAATGCCAATGGAAACATGTCTGCTTTGCGGTTTCTTGGGACTCATAAGAGACTCTTGTTATGGAAATGATGCTTTTAGCCTCATTTTGACTGCTTAATTGACAGACTATTACAGTATGACTCAATTGCAATTACTTGTGGAGTCAAATGATGTAATTGCCTTAAAAAAAATATTTTTGGAACTTAATTGAAACTCGAGGTAAAGTTCAAATACCTTTATAGTTAAAACTCCTAAAAATAAAATATTTCTATAGGGTTTTTAATTGTAAACATCTCTGAACTGTCCTCAGTTGCAATTGGGTCTGTGAATTTTTTTTTGAGGCAATTACATCCTTTAACTTCACAAGTAGTTCCAATTGGGGTCCTGCCATCCAAGTCTGTCAATTTGTCCATCAAAATGAGGGGTAAAAACGTCCTTTTGAGTTCCAAGAGTCTCATTCGCTGGATAATCCCACGTGTGAACCTCCATACTCTCCTTTTCCTTCTCCTCCACATTCACCCCCATCCCCTCAAGCTCTCCTCCTCCTCTGCGTTGGCTAACGTGGCCAAATCCAACAACACCCTTACCCACATAGTAAAAAGTAATCCAAGGGAGTTTATTTAAAAGAAAAATCAAAGAAAAAGTACTTGGGCAAGAAGCAACATGTAAGCCAGAGTCTTGCTAGACCCGGTATGAGAGTGGATGAGTTGAAGAGAATTGAAGCTGTGGGTGGAAAAGTCGTCAATTGGAATAGAGACCGTGTTCTTAGGGTGCTTTCCACTTCCAGATCCATTGGTAAGTAATTGGGTACGTATTTGTAACCTTTCATTGATTTAGTGATATATTGAAATGGTGCAGGTGACAAATACATGAGGCCATATGTGATATCAAAACCAAAGGTGACGGTGACGGTGACAAAACGAACTGAGGATGATGAATTCCTCATCCTTGCCAGTGATGGGATGTGGGATGTTATATCGAATGAGGTGGCGTGTAAAGTTGTGAACAAGTGCCTTGATGGAAGTATAAGGAGAATTTCCATACATGAGGAGGATCATTATCATGGGATCATGTCCAAAGTCATAGTAGGTCTGAGGCAATAGCTGTCTTGGCTGATCTAGCTATGGCTCGGGGAAGCAAAGATAACATCAGTGTGATTGTTGTGCCCTATAAAAAAATGAGCTGTTTTGGCAGTTTTATGAGAGAAAAACATTTGGCTGCTTGCACTAGCGAACCCAGAAATTTTTTAGCGCAGGTGCAATATTGACTAAGTATGAAAAATGGTTTTTTGAAATAATCATTTTCTTAAGATAATTTTTGGCGGCTTTTATTCCTTACACATCAAATAAGAAAACTTGATTTTATGGGATTTTAGTATGAAGTATATGTTGACTAAATGAGCCATTATTTTTAGCATAAATTGTATTTTGCATTAAAATCGAATTTTCATATTTTGATTTGGTGGGAATTTGATTTTCTAGTATTTTTATTTGAATCCAAATTAGAGATACTTCCTTATTTACATAAATAGAGTAATATAAAAATAAATAAAAATAAAAAGACAGACATTTACTGAAGACAAGCTCTACAGTTAAAAACGCCCCTCTCCCAATTGTCACCCGGGTTCGAACTAGCATGAGTTATTCAAATCTTGTGAAACCCGTACAGTCCCCTCCCCTTCCTACCTATTGGCAAAAAAAAAAAATGTACGTAGGATGGTAAGCCTGTACCCGCAACATACAAAATTTTCTCCCTTTTAGGGTCTGATCTGAGCAATATGAACCGTTGAATGGTTTGCTTGGCGGTGGTTTTGGAAGGTCTGATCTGAGCAATATGAACCGTTGAATCATTGGTTTGTTTGGCGGTGGTTTTGGGCGACCAACCGTATGCAGCCACCTATTATGCTATGCTGTATGTACTGCTCTTCTCTTCCGTACTCTTCCTTCTCTTTGCTTTCTTTCGCGGGCGTCTCTCTCTCTCAGAGGCTGCTGAGCTTAAAGGAGCTTGACCTCCTTTGAACGAATGGCTTCCATCATTATCAACCCCAATTGCTCCTCAATTTCTCTGTCCCGTTCTCAGTGAGCCTTCTCTCTCTCTCTCTCTCTCTCTCTCTCTTGCCTTCTATAGAGTTTCGTAGTCCTAGTTTGATTTGATTGTTTTCGGCACCCGAAAGCCTAGGAAGACAAATGATTAGAAATGTAAGTCCTAAAATTACAAAGAGAATTGAGTTTTTCATGTTTTGGTCTTTCAGAAACACTACAAATTGGGTGTTACACATAAATATGCATGCAATGTTGAAAATAGTTAGACCAATTGAGCATCACAATGATATACAGATAGTTAATTGGATATGTGGGAATTCCCTGTTTAGTCGAGAAATGGTTTTAAACCTTGGGTTTTGTAACCCTAATAAAAGTTTTGGGATAAAGAATTTTGGATGAGAATTGTGGTTTGCATGACCAATTATTAAAGTTATATGGGATTTAAGGTTAGCAGCTCAACACTGTTTAAGGGTTCACTACAAGGTTAGTAGATATGTGAAGTATTCGGTTTTGGATGTTTTGTTGGTATTGCTATTTCCTCAATTCAGATTAGCAGGTGTATGTGTTGATGCCTAATTAATTCTTATCCTCAGAGGGCGCAATGGTCTATATCGTGGGACTTCATTTGCGGCAAATGGGGGCTTATATGATTTTGTCACGCCAAGTTTGACTTGGAAACTGCGCTTTAGTTTCAAGGGATCAATTAAGACAAGAGCTTTGTTGGGAGAAGATGATCTCCTGTCCTACTCTAATGGCAATAGAACTGCAGACACTTTTGTCAACTCCCAGGCTGCCAAACCAACTGGGATTGAAATACAACCTGATGCATTAGGTTTTGGAACACTTGCAGCAGAAACAACCCCTATAATTAGTGGTTTCTCTTCCGAAAATGATGAAAATGATCTGGATCATCCTGTAGAAGGATTTTCATCCATACCAGAGGCGATTGAAGATATACGTCAAGGCAAGGTTTGTCGTTTTCTGAGCTAGTTATTTTGTGTTTATAATGGATACAGTTACTCTCTTCTTTCTTGCGCTTTTCTTTTTTGGAGGTTGATAAGATAACAAATTATTAATTCAAGAAAATATTGCAGATGGTAATTGTTGTAGATGATGAAGACAGAGAAAATGAGGGAGATCTTATAATGGCAGCATCCTTGGCAACGCCAGAAGCTATGGCTTTTATTGTCAAGCATGGAACTGGGATTGTTTGTGTGAGTATGAAAGGAGAAGACTTAGAGAGGTTGCAACTTCCACTTATGGTGACACAGAAGGAGAATGAAGAAAAACTTAGTACAGCATTCACTGTCTCAGTGGTACGTAGTTTAAACTTTCCCAAATAAAAACTAAAGTCAAGTGTGCACATTTAGGTGTGCTATTAGGTGCCAAACTATGACCTTATCAATGATCACAGGCCTCTTGTTCCATGTCATTTTACATTTTGGTCGAGTCATGCTTTGTAACTGCATCCAAGTTTGTTGGACCTCTCAAAGGCTAGGGAAAGAGTGAAAAGGATATTGTAGATTTGTGGCCGGAATCCAGATTTTGACGCAAGTATTTTGACTCAATATTTTTGTGGGACAGTGGAGCTGAATAGAATTGGCATTGCCAATCTTGTCTGTGTCTTGGGGATTGATAGTGAAGATAAACATATGAATGTAATAATTTTAGAATGTTTAATGTGTTACTTTCTAAATTGACCCATTTTATGACTTGTTATAACTCTTATGTGGGTGACTTCAATTGTATTGGACTCTGTAGGATGCGAAATATGGTACGACAACTGGTGTTTCTGCTCGCGATAGAGCTGTGACAGTCTTGGCTCTTGCATCAAGGAATTCAAAACCTGAAGATTTCAACCGCCCAGGACATATCTTTCCCCTAAAGTACAGGGAGGGAGGAGTTCTAAAAAGAGCTGGTCACACTGAAGCTTCAGTTGATCTTGCTATGTTGGCTGGGCAAGATCCGGTAGCAGTTTTATGTGAAATTGTGGATGATGATGGTTCTATGGCTAGATTACCAAAGCTTCGTCAATTTGCACGGGCAGAAAACTTGAAAATTATTTCCATTGCTGATTTGATCAGGTACTCTGGATGGTTATGTCTTTCCAGTAGGAGTCCAAAGTGTACTAGCTGTAGTTACCTAATAAATCCTTGGTACTTGACAAGGTTAAACAGTTGGTACCTTACACAACTGTTTCATAAATGGATGAATGTTATTACATACTGAAACACTAGTGGATGATCTGAAATCCACTAGCTAGCATGTGTGAGTGAAAAATGTTTATTTGACATCTTAGATGTGCTTTAAATAATTATAGCTTATATCGCTCGAAATCAGTTCAGAACTGTCCACAGCTGCCACTCATTTTTCTTAAGAGAATTAACATTTTGTGAAGTAATGAATAAATCTTATTGTTACTTCTTGGTATACTTTGTTAAAACAAGTAATTACTAAATGTTGATTCTTGCCCTGCTCTTCGAATTAGTGGAAGAAATTCGAAATTCGAAATTTGATATTTGTTATCAATTAAAACTTTCAGATATAGGAGGAAAAGGGATAAGTTGGTGAAGCGGGCTGGAGTTGCACGGATACCCACAATGTGGGGGCCATTTGAGGCCTACTGTTATAAGTCATTGCTTGATGGGATTGAGCACATTGCTATGGTTAAAGTAAGCAAACCATTGATGTAGAGTATTCTCCTCTTAAAACTGTCTACCCTTTATTACAGAACACTAATAATAAATGGCAGTTGGAATAACTGTCAATTAGTGAATTGTTAAATTTTACTCATGATATTCGCAATGCTTTTGTCTGTAGGGAAGTCCTGCAATTATTCTACAATGTCGATGTTCAGGAACTTGCTTTGACTTTGTTACCTGCGATTTTTTTGTAGCTATTTTATTGCTCACTTCTGAGTTGATTTTTGAAGACGCATGCCAGACATTGTTGTGTACTTGACTTGTTAGGATGAATTTTTTGAATCAGTTACTTGGAATCATTAGATGTGTCTATGGAAACTGCAAAAGAATTGACAGAGAGACATGAAAGGGCTTTAAGCTTATTTTAATAGAGTTTCAGACTTTGGCATATTGATCTGATGATAAAGAACTAGGTTACTGTACCCCTTCCCTCTTGTTCTCCAACTCTCTTCTTCAACCTCTATTTTACCTTTTTCTCTCCCCTTTTAACTGTAGCAATTTCTCTGCCTAAACTGATATCACAAAAATCTTTGTCCCACATCAATCTTTCCGTATTAGGTTGTCTGATAAATGAAAACAAATTTTGTGTTTGATCAATGTTATTCCTGTAACTAACTGTTTGCAGGGTTTTAATATGAACAGGGTGAAATTGAGGACGGGAAAGATATACTTGTGAGGGTACATTCTGAGTGTCTCACAGGTGACATATTTGGATCAGCCAGATGTGACTGTGGAGACCAGCTCTCTCTTGCAATGAAGCAAATTGAAGCAGCTGGTAGGGGTGTTTTGGTGTATCTCCGTGGACATGAAGGTAGAGGAATTGGTTTGGGTCACAAGCTCCGAGCTTATAACCTGCAGGACGATGGGAGTGACACGGTTGAAGCCAACGAAGAGCTAGGATTACCAGTTGATTCTCGTGAGTATGGCATAGGTGCACAGGTACTGGTTTCTTAACAGTCAATCATATCTCACATGCGTTGTCACTTTCAGCATGAAAGTATCTATTCTTGGCAATGTAATGTCCTACTGCTGAAGTGTTGTACACATGAGCCTTTCTGAACGTATGATTAATTTTTTTGGCAGATACTACGAGATATAGGGGTTCGAACAATGAGGCTGATGACGAACAATCCTGCAAAGTATGTTGGACTCAAGGGTTATGGTTTGGCCATTGCTGGCAGGGTCCCATTATTGGCACCAATAACTAGGGAGAACCAGAGATACTTGGAGACCAAACGTGCAAAAATGGGGCATGTCTATGGTTCCAATTCTAATGGTAATGTAAATGGCACCACTGATGCAAGTAGTTCAAACATTGACAACCCATCTACCGGCATGTCGGAGACATGAGCACTTCAGGTGTGTAACCTGCTGTCAGAGTTATTCAGATATATGACTTTGGCTACAATCTTTTTGTCAGTCATGTTGTGTTTGACACACTGGATAGTAAAGTACGGGATTGGATTGTGAGAATTATAAGGATATGGAAATCCTATTGGATTTTCATATTCATCCATGTGAATAAATTGAAAAAGATTGTACGAGGACGAGATTATTATATTCATGGGTTTTACTTGTCTCTCTTCTCGTCAACATTTCCCTGCCATTACTACTGCTGTGCCTGTGTGATAATTTTTCTTATTGCGGCTACCACAGCAAGTACAAATAAATATTAAGTAAAATGTTTATTTATTTATTTATTTTGTCAGACTGGATCACATACTATCTAAAAAATAGTAGATATTGTGTCAGGATCAGACCAAAAAAAACGTAGTGTCAGGTTTTCGATTTAGATTGAAATGTTTGCACGTGGTGGTTTAAGGAAGAAATAGAAAATGTTCCCTTCTAATTCCTATATAAAATTTATAAATAAATAAAAGAAAGAAGAAGAGAGAAAGACTTTTTTTTTTATTATTTAAGGAAGCACATCTGTTTATAAGCGTTTGTAATAAAAATGATTTTATTATAAAAATATTGAAATTTTCATAAGAAATCGAAGCGCTGCTTGAAAAATTATTTGAGAATGCTTTCTAAAGAAATATATGACAAATGCTTCTTCATAAAGTTTTTTTACGATATATAAATACTTTTAAACTTATTGTCAGAAGCACTTGGGGTCGTTTGGTATGGCGGACTGTCATGGACTGGACTAAATCCTGGGACTATCTTGGATTAGCTCGGATTGGACTAAGCTGGATTAAGTACTGACCTATGTTTGGTGCTGTATCGGACTAAGAAACTGGATTGTAAAAATAATGAAGACCTATGTTTGGTGTTGTGTCGGACTAAAAATAATTATTTTAATAATTAATTTTAATTAATAAAAAATTAATAAAATTCTATTATTTAATTTTAATTAAGGCTTTTTTGACATAAAAATAAATAAAAAGAAGACAAATAAATTCTAACATTTTTAATAGGCTTAAACTATCTTATCTCTCTCTCTCTCTCTCTTTTTTTTTTTTTTTTTCTTTTTCTCCTTTTCTTTCTTCCTTCCTCTTTTACCCATTGACTTTTCTTCTTCCTTCCTTCTTGGCCCGTTCCTTTCTTCTTCTTTTTTCCTTCTTCCTCCTTTCTTCTTCCTTCCTAAGCCTCCCCTTTTTTTTTTCTTTCTTCCTTTCCAGGCTGTTCCTTCTCTTTTCTTTCCTTCTTCCTATGCTTTCCTTTCTCTTTTCTTCTTACTTCCTTCCTTTTCACTCTCTCTTCATGCCTCACCCCAAATTTTAAGAGGGCCAGATCCATTTCTGGGTTTGTGGTGGTTACAAACACCCACCCCCCTCTCTCTCTGGTTCCACTAATTAATGGTTGTGGTGGTTCAATTGGGTGGTGATGGTTGTTGAACTGAGTATGTGGTGGCTGATTATGGGTGGTTTTGATGCTTTGTTTGACTGACTAGGTGGTGATGATGGTTCAATTGGGTCTGTGGTGCTGGTTATGGGTTTGATGGTGGTGGTCTGATGATCGTGGACTCATGGTGGTGGTGGTCAAGCTTGTGTGTTTGATGGTGGTGGTGGTATCCGGTCGGACTGGCATGTTCAAAATAGCGATGGTGTTATTTTGAGAACCATATTTCGGGCTTGCTCTATTAGCCAAGCGAGTCCCATATTTTTTTTCCCTTTGGACTATACAATCCCATTTAAACTAATCCCCTCCCTTATCAAACATGGGTTTCAGGGACTATTTAACATAGTTCAATCCAGTGAGGCATAGTGAGGCATGCCAAACATGCCCTAGTTCTTAAAAAGCACTCCAAACGGCCTTAATGGTGCTGCCCGTTCTGATGCTGGTGCACGTAGGTGGGTAGTAGGTAGTGCTTGAGTTGAGTGTCGCTTTCGTTAGTTTTCTTGTGATTTTCGAGGTAAGGGTTTCACGAGTCCGTAAACGAGATAAAGGATGGTGGTCCCCAACTGACGTGGCGTCTTCTGTTTCTTGGCCCCCGTTTAATACAAAATTAAGAATTTGGAGAAGGAATCGAGTGCTTCCCTCCTTTAACAAAGTTGGAAGAGAAGCAGGATAAGGTGGAGCCACCCCTTTATTCTTTCTTTTTGTCTCACATTAATCACTTCACCCTCTTCTTGTCAACTTTGTTAATAATAAATCCGTTAACTTCACTAACCTGACATGCGTGAAACCAATTTGTTTATTTTATTTTTCATATATAGAAGACTTTACTCTTGTTTTTATAAATAATAATTTATTTACAAAGATACTTTTATAACAAGACAACATATTCATAACAAAGTTGCATCATCATAATGATGTTAATTACAATAAATAAATATTAAACTTATTATAAATATATATCATTTTGCATCTATATGAGTCAGATATTTGATTTCACAAACTAAATGAAAAAATTACCGATGGAATGAAGACTTGTTGGTATAGCAAATGTTTTTCATTCCAACACATATTTAAGTCTCTCCTATAAATGAGTTTATAATATTATGAGACTCGTTTCTGCGAAACATTTCTTCTTTTAATCTTTTGAAAGATGAAAACTGAACTTAGAATTTCTTCCAATATTGTAGAACAAAAGTGCCATTAAACTAAGAGTTTGGCTGTGGTGCGCCGGCTGTACCTGTACAGCCCATCACATGCTAGTCACGTGGGCTTTTTTTAAAAACAAGTGAAACTGGTTCTTTTGGTTAACCAGTGAAAATAAGGAAAAAAAAGCTCCCGCGCGTTCAAAACCTAGGCTGCACACAGATCGATTTCGTCTATCTCCTCCTCCATAGCTTTGCACAGCCACAGCTCTATTTCGGTGAAGTCACAGCTGCACAGCTTCGTACAGCCTGAAGAAGCTCCCCCCACTTCGTCTTCTCCATCTGAGGAGCATATTTCAACCAAAACCCAGAAACCCACTTCGTCTTCTCCAGCTGCTTCCTCCATCTCGGTAAGTTCGTGTGTTGATTTTCGTTATGGGTAATTGATGGTTCTATTTAATTTATTCTTCTAGTGATTTTGAATTGTTGTTTCAGTTTTTTCATTGAACAATTCCAGAAATTAATTATTCAAATTTTGTATTTCTTTTCCCACTGTGCATTTCTGCTGGGTTGTTATAGTGCCTCTTGATCTGATTGTATATATGAATACCCATGAGGCCTCTGATTGTGTATGATTTAATTGTGGTGGGTTTGTGATTCTGAAAGTGGCGTGAGGTGAAGTGGGTATCTGACATTGATGGCTGTAATGTTCATGCAATTGCATATCTCTGTATGCAATTACTAATAGCCTGTATGCAAATCCAAGTCATTGAATGCAATTACAGTATATAGTTTTTTTTTTCCAAAGTATGCACGTATCTCAACTTTTGCTTGTATTTATTTGTTCTTTTGGTATCCTTGTTCTGTCTTGTTCACTAGAATATCCTCCCCACTTACACATGTTACAAAAAAATCAGGGTGCAGTCACCTGCTTCACTGTTTCAATTAAGTTGCAAGATTTCAGACTTGTCTCCCATGTTGTTTTCCAATTTGTATCATATTCTGTATGCAACATGCCGTAGGGATGCAGTTGTCATTAGTTGGGTGTCAAATATCATCAAACTGATATTTTCCTTCCTACAGGTCGCTGCATCTATTCTCATTTTGTGATATTATAGTTTGCTCTCTATTTCTGTCACCATTTTTGTGTATTTTGCAATGCTGACACCAGTAGCAATTGCTTTTGCTAGTTTTCCTGTTTGTTTGTATGTTTGTGGGTGCACCTCTCTCTCATGCACCCACCGATATCATACTCACAATAGACATTTGGGTCAGAGCAGGCACCAACAAAATTTGTTGCAAAGACCTGTCTAGTTTCAAAATTTTATTGTCACAGTTAACGAAAATTATGCGTGCCCCACAGAGTTCCTTTCAATGATGTTTGCTTATGGCATATTTGTTGTATCTGCACTCTTCTTGTCAAATTATCTTCTCAGCGTGTAAGCATATTTTCACTTTTTTCAGGCAGTGGCAAACTCAACATCAGCAACTTTCTTACGTGTTGTTGGTAGTGAGTTGATTCAGAAGTACTTGGGGGATGGTCCGAAATTAGTGAGGGAACTCTTTAGGGTTGCTGATGACCTCTCACCCTCCATTGTCTTCATCAACGAAATTGATGCAGTTGGTACAAAGAGGTGAGCTGCAAGTCGCTGAACATTGATGAAAAGATTGTAAATTACTGTTAATCAAATGTTCCAGATGATCTTTTGTCTGCAGGTATGATGCCCATTCAGGTGGTGAACGTGAAATTCAGAGGACCATGTTGGAGTTACTGAACCAGTTAGATGGTTTTGATTGAAGAGGAGATGTCAAGGTGATCTTGGCAACAAATAGAATTGAGAGTCTTGACCCAGCCTTGCTTCGTCCTGGCCGAATAGATAGGAAGATTGAATTCCCTCTTCCTGATATCAAAACAAGGAGGCGCATCTTCCAGGTAAATTGACACGACTGTTTATAAGAAAGAAACAAATTCAACATCAAACGTGCCAAGTTTTTATGGTTGTGACTAACGATGATTGGATCTATTGATTGCAGATTCACACATCCAGGATGACGTTGGCTGATGATGTCAACTTAGAAGAATTTGTTATGACCAAGGATGAGTTCTCTGGGGCTGATATAAAGGCAATATGTACTGAAGCTGGTTTGCTTGCTTTGAGAGAGCGCCGTATGAAGGTGAGAAAGACACTTTGATCTTCCAACCTCCCTTCCCCATCTTGAATCTCTGAAATTTGTTTATCATTTCTTACTGTGTTTGATTCAACTGGTTGCTTAATCATTGTAATTAACGTGGGTGTTACATTTAAATTGTGTGCATCAGGTGACACATATAGACTTCAAGAAGGCAAAGGAAAAGGTGATGTTCAAGAAGAAAGAAGGGGTTCCGGAAGGGCTCTATATGTGTTAGGAAACTATATATGAAATAGTAGAAAATAAAAAGGTAAAAAATATATAAATTCTATATTATATATATTGCTATATGAATTATATAAATTAGACATATTATCTATAGAATAATATATATTTAATAGTAAATTATTATTATTATTAGTTCCATATACTGTAACTGCATGCACATAAGGTTGATGGTTAAGGTTGTGCAATTGCATGTACTTATTCCTGTTTGCATACAGGGACGTTGTGTTTGCAGTATATCATGGACAATTGCATTATGTGACGGCCAATTGGACGTTATCTACTTCACGTAATACATTGCACACCAGAGTTTTTTTGTTGCCGCAATGGGAACATGATAGCAGGGTATTGAAGCCCCGACTTCATTTACCAAATAGGAGTTCCTACTAGATTGATAATAAAGGTCTCGTAACCATATTTTGGGGTTATTTTTTTGTACATTTTATATCCTCAAACTATTCTACCATACCGATTCTAACATTTAACATCCGATATTATGGCTGAAATTATAACATCTGAAATGACATCAGAAATGATGACAACCAACACCAGATAAATCATACAATACCGGTGTTTCACGGAGCTCGCTTCTCCAAAATAGCAATTGCTTCGTATACCTGGATTTTGTCCCACTTAGTTGAACCACCATCAAGCTGAGCGTATTTCCTAAACATCTCAAAGCCGATCTCAATCCCGCCATTGTAAATGTGGTACTTGGTCGTTGAATCTCCTTCATCAAAGATGTTGTTACTAGCCTCGGTGGGAGGCTTCGTGACATCATGGGCTTGTTTGACTTGTTGGCGGACATAATTCGAAGAATTAACACCATCATCACCCAACCTCTTGTTCTTAGGTGTGGTGGAGCCTCTTGAGCTACCAACCATTGAATGTGACATTGTTTGGGTTTTCTGTTTTTGTCTCTCAGATTGTGTTTGAATAATGGATTAAGTACAAAAGAGGTGGAAGTCTTTGAGTTGAAATGTAGAGGAAGTAACTCCTTAAATAATCCTTCATTTTACCTTGGTTCTTTGTAAATTATGAAAGTTATATTCAGTAATTTATGCCCAACAAACCTACCTAAAGAACGCTAAGCGACTCGTTCGTCAAGTAAATAATGTTGTTCGTTGACCAAATTACCCAACGAACTCCTTGATTTACTCAACAAACAAGGTATTTTACTTCGAAGACGCAAGGGGAGCGCTTGTTGAGTAAAGTTCGTCGTTCCCCGGAAAATTTGACGGACTAAAATAC
>NC_034014.1:20101808-20104052 GCF_000346465.2 Prunus persica
CAAATGCAGGGGGTGCGTTCGTTGAATACAGTTGGCGTTTCCAAGGAAATTGGACCCAACTAACTTACTTTTCAAACAAATGAGCTATTTGTCATGCGAACGCAGGGGTTGCGTTCGTTGAGTAAAGTTGCCCGTTCCTCGTTTCTCGTTCCCAGGAAAAATGGGCCCAACTAACTTACTTTTTTTAATTAAACGGATTATTTGTTCACGCAAATGCAAAAGTTTGTGTTCGTTGAGTAAAGTTACCCATTCCCCGGAAAAATAGACCCAACTAACTTACTTTTTCCAATAAACGAGCTATTTGTTCACGCGAACGCAGGGGTTACGTTCGTTGAGTAAAGTTGCCCGTTCATGGAGAAAATGGGTCAACTAACTTACTTTTTCAAACAAACGAGCTATTTGTTCACGCAAACGCAGGTGTTGCATCTGTTGAGTAAAGTTGCCCGTTCCCCGGAAAAATGAGCCCAACTAACTTACTTTTTCAAACAAATGGCAATTTGTTCACACAAACGCAGGGGCTGCGTTCATTGAGTAAAGTTGCCCGTTTCCCCCAAAAGTATACCCAATTAACTTACTTTTTCAACCAAACGGGCTATTTGTTTATACGAATGCAATGGGTTGCGTTCGTTGAGTAAAATCTCCCGTTCCCCAGAAAAATGGGCCCAACTAATTTCCTTTTTCAAACAAATGGGCTATTTGTTCACACGAAGGCAGATGTTGCGTTCGTTGAGTAAAGTTGCTCGTTCCTCGGAAAAATTGGCCCAACTAACTTACTTTTTCAAACAAACGAGCTATTTGTTCATGCGAACACAATGGTTTGCGTTCATTGAGTAAAGCTGCCCGTTCCCCGTAAAAATGGGCCCAAATAACTTACTTTTTCAAACAAACAGGTTATTTGTTCACGTGAACGCAGAGGTTGCTTTCGTTGAGAAAAGTTGCTCGTTCCTCGGTAAAATTGGCCCAAATAACTTACTTTTTCAAATAAACATGCTATTTGTTCACGCGAACGCAGGGGTTGCGTTCGTTGAGTAAAGTTGCCCGTTCCCTGGAAAAATGGACCTCACTAACTTACTTTTTCAAACAAATGAGATATTTATTCACGCGAACGCAATGGGCACTTTCGTTGAGTAAAGTTACCGTTCCCTTGGAAAATGGACCCCACTAACTTAGTTTTTCAAACAAATGAGCTATTTTTCAGGCGAACGCAGGGAGTGCATTTGTTAAGTAAATAAAAGTTCACGAGAAAGAAGAAGACATGAATGGGTGTTTTGTTTTGAGTTGAAGAAATTACTATTATTATTTTTTAAGGAAAAAATGTATGGGTGCGATATATACTATTGTTGGTTTAATTGGATCTATCCTCTTATATTTTTCACGTGCTTCTTTTTTAAAACTATTTAAAATTTTGTTCTTATAATAAAAAGGGAATAAAATTACAAATATATGCACATAACTATGACTCGAACCTAGGCCTTGTACCAAGGGATATGCACTAGAAACCAAATCCACTAAATACACTTCTATATTAATGTGTGTCTATTATTCAATATTAGTTTACACAATTCGGGATCTACCCTCAAGTCAAATATGCTACATGACAATGTGTATTACAACGTAATTTCGATAATTGGTCGCTTTGTAATATAATATGTTCGGCTTATTGCCCCTTATCGTTTCTCATGCTCTGTATTTCGGTTAATTTCGACCTTCGATTTATAGTTTAAAAAACAGGTGTAATTATGCCTGTACAAAAGAATAAGATTCATTTTTCTGAACAATTAGGGGTTTGCGCACAGAAGGACTTGCATTGCATCATCGTCATGCAATTGCATGTGTTCAATGCAAATACCGACCCCCTGTGTGCAAACTGAACAAAGCTTAACAACGTTATGCTGATTAATGTATAGCGCAAAGACAAACAAAACCAAGCAAACACTTAGTTGACCCTATGTCTATTATTCAATATTAGGGTTAATGACATTGTGTTTTACACAATTCGGGATCTACCCTCAAGTCAAATGTGCTACATGACAATGTGTATTACAACGTAATTTCGATAATTGGTCGCTTTGTAATATAATATGTTCGGCTTATTGCCCCTTATCGTTTCTCATGCTCTGTATTTCGGTTAATTTCGACCTTCGATTTATAGTTTAAAAAACAGGTGTAATTATGCCTGTACAAAAGAATAAGATTCATTTTTCTGAACAATTAGGGGTTTGCGCACAGAAGGACTTTTATTGA
>NC_034014.1:20104884-20156439 GCF_000346465.2 Prunus persica
ATATATCACACAATGCCAACAGCCCATACTAAATTACTTAAATCCCTCCAATTTGGTGACCATTTCATCATGGAGGTTGGACCCACCATCAATTTGGTATCTGCATTTCAGTTTCGGGCAACTAGAGAGAAGAGTTGAGGACCTCAATTCTATTACCATTACCTTCTTGCAGATGCGTTTTGCCCAAGCACATACAGGAGTTGCTAAGGATTGAATTTGGGCAAGCACAGAGAAGAGCTCCTGGAGGCGCTACGGATTGGATCGGCTTCATGTACAGTTTCCTCTGGTGCTGTGACTTCTGTAAGCCCCCCTTCACTTCAGATGAAAGGGCTAAAGCCCGAGTCTCTACTGCTCCGAAAACTCAGTATTCACAGAGGTAGACAGAAATGGGGTCTCACAGAGTCCTCTAGTTCCCTATGTTGTGTTCGATTTGGGAAACCAGAATGGAGCGGACTGGTCGCGTCTTCTTCTCCTCCAAACCTGCCTTTCTCTTTCCTCACATGCCACTCACATGCTGAATCACAATGGCTGAAGAGGTCATTAGGTCATTGAATCTCAGCCATCCTTTTTTAACATGGAACCTCAACCGTTGGATAGCTGGCTGTACCGGTACAGCTGAGGCACCACAGAATTTCCCTTAAACTAATACCTAGTAGGTAATATGATACAAATAATAATATTTTAGGTATACACTTGTCTTAATTTTGCAAATCACATGTTAAGAATCCTAACCTCGTATAGTAAATTGTTTTCATGATATTATTTTCCTAATATAATATATTTCTTGCATGTTAGTTTGTGGACAATAAATTTTTTCTATATGCATAGATACACAGTGGTCTTTGTTTCACAAATCTCATGTTAGGAAATCTAACCTCATTTAGGAAGTAGTTTTTATGGACAACATTTTCTTAATATGATTTACTTTTTCTATATCAAATTAAAAGCCCTAAAAGAAATAAGTCATATTAAGAAAATAATATCCCAAAAGACTACTTATTTTGAAATTAAAAATAAAGCAGGAAATAAATTAAGACCTTGCCAAAATACTAATTTTTGGAATGCATTGTGATGTTTTATATTAACTGCAAGAGACTATGTGTGAAAAGAAATTAGGTGTGATTTTATAATGTTACTCAATAAAGAATAGAGAAATAAAGTTAATTAGTTACCAATCATACCTTTAGTGACCAAATTGCATGTTTTAAGACTAACAAAATGTTACAGTTAGAAAATCTCTTCCAAACTAGCACTTCTGACCATGATTGGTACGAGATATTTGGGAGTTTATTTGTTGAGATATGAGTCGAGATTTTGTGCATAATCTTCAATACTAATATCTCTTGTTTCAACTATTATTGATCAAATCGCTGATCAATTCACAACCATGAACAAGAAAATAAGTTTAAGACTTTTATACAACACCAAAGTTCTAATTAAGACTTTTATGGAATGAAATTTTTGATATGATATTGCTATGTTTCTGTTATCATATTGATATGAAATTTATTGATTAGAGTTAATAATTGTTATGTTTCTTATTGATAATTGTTATGTAATTTTATTGATAATGTTATGTTTTTTTTGTTTTGATTAATAACATGATAATTTGTTTTTTTTTACTGATAATGTTATGTTTTTTAGTCTTATTTCGTTCTTAAAAAAATTTCAGAATTTTTGCACTATGACTCCTTGTCCGGAGAACCCTGGATACACCACTGCACACAATCAACTCACGCGTAGTCTAGTGATATTTCTCTTTTCAATGTTAGAAGATGTATCGAATTTGAGTCCTTCATGTCCTATTAAAAAGAAATTACATGCAAATGATTAAATAAGAAATTTTAGAAACTTCATTGGTTAAGAAAACCTATATTTTAAATATTTTCTTTTCTGGCCTATGTATGTTTACTTTAATTTTCAGTCTAGTTCCAACAATTAATTTTGTGCAGTCTCTTTCCATTAATTTTTTTGGGTTCTATATGGTCTCTTCCACTAGAATTCTCTCCTAATAATACACTAAACATTAACCCTATTACACAAGGAACCTAAATCAAATAAAAAAAGGATTGCAGTTACAACCCCAAGAAGTTAGAATGTAAAGTAAAATTGTATTTGATATAGTTTTATGTGGCAATTTGAAGTTTAGTTCTAAATTTCTCCACGACCAAACAGAGTTAATATGTCAATTTCTTACTTTAGGGTACCAAGTTTGTTAATTTAGTTTTATACATTTGCACTACTTCCTCTTATGCTTTCTATATATCAGATAAATAGAATAAAAATGAAAGTCTAAAAATATGTAGTAGGAGTGCATGTACAAAATAGAAATATGAAGCAAAAGATCCACTAGTGTAGTGGTTTAGAGTAATTGTTCCAGTAGGTAAGGTCTTGAGTTCGAGTCATAGCATCTGTGTATAGTGTGTGAGTTTAGTATATTATCGCCCCTCTTAATAGGAAATGTCTTCCAAAAAAAAAAAAAAATAAAAGAAGTATGAAAATCATCACCCTTATTTTATTAATGTGGAACCTACTAGTATAACATTTGTAAAGAGTTGGGGCCACCACCCAAAGAAAGATTGAAAAAAGAAAAAGTTTAACGTTTGCTTTAGTTGAATGAAACTATTTGCAAAATGATACTTCTTGCCTCCTTAGACTACCAACCATTGATGTACGTAAAATCATGATCATCGTTCACGTGTACATCATGCATGTGCATAAAATCTATCAACTATTACTATGAGCTAAATCCTTTCAAAACTTCTCTACACACTTATGAATGATGCTTGCTACCCCACTCCTCGTATGTACTCAAGAATACATATTAGTGCATTGTAAAGAACTTTATTGATTTTCTATAAGAAAAAAGAAAAGATTGGCTCTACAAACACCAAACTATTGGCAGGAATGTAGGAGCTCCTACTTACCTGGTAAGGAGGTTTTTTCCTTTGCAAAATCTTACCATATCTACATAACCTTTGATAGCCTGGTTAGATGCTAACACAACTAAAAAAATATGTGTCACGGCAGCTCAATTTGTATTGGCATCTCAATTGAAACTACCAAAATATTTCATGAACATAAATTAGCAATATTAGTAGGTGAGTTCAGAAATAGAATTTTATACAAATAAAATTTATTGAGAATGAGATAAACATAAATACGATGAGTATTATTATATAAATAAATTTTAAAAAAAAAGTATAACTAAAGTATGTATCGTTTACGTGTGCATCATGCATGGGTGTATGAGCTGCCAACCATTGATGCACGTAAAATCATGATTGTAGTTCACGTGTACATCATGCATGTGCGTAAAATCTATCAACTATTAATATGAGCTGAATTCTTTCAAAACTTCTCTACACACTTATGAATCATGCTTGCTCCCCCACTCCTTGTACGTACTCAAGAATACAAATTAGTAGATCGTGAACAACTTTATTGATTCTCTACAAAAAAAAAGAAAAAAAAGAAAAGAAAGGTTCTACAAACACCAAACTATTGGCAGGAATATATGAGCTCCTACTTACTTGGTAAGGAGTAAAGTATTTTTCTTTGCAAAATCCTACCATATCTACATAACCCTTGATAGCCTGGTTAGATGCTAACACAACTAAAAATAGATGTCAGGGTAGCTCAATTTGGACTGGCATCTCGATTGAAGCTGCCAAAATAGTGCAAGGACATATATTAGGAATATTAGTAGGTGAGTTTAGAAATAGAATTTTATACAAATAAAATTTATTGAGAATGAGATAAACATAAATACGATATTATTAAAAAAAATATAACTAAAGTATGTGTCATTCACGTGTGCATCATGCATGGGTGTATAGACAACCAACCATTGATGCACGTAAAATTATGATCGTAGTTCACGTGTACATCATGCATTTGCATAAAATCTATCAATTATTACTACGAGCTAAATCCTTTCAAAACTTCTCTACACACTTATGAATGATGCTTGCTACCCCACTCCTCGTATGTACTCAAGAATACATATTAGTGCATTGTAAAGAACTTTATTGATTTTCTATAAGAAAAAAGAAAAGAAGGGCTCTACAAACACCAAACTATTGGCAGGAATGTAGGAGCTCCTACTTACCTGGTAAGGAGGTTTTTTCCTTTGTAAAATCCTACCATATCTGCATAAACTTTGATAGCCTGATTAGATGCTAACATAACTAAAAATATGTGTCACGGTAGCTCAATTTGTATTGGCATCTCAATTGAAACTACCAAAATAGTTCATGGACATAAATTTGGAATATTAGTAGGTGAGTTCAGAAATAGAATTTTATGCAAATAAAATTTATTGAGAACGAGATAAACATAAATACGATGAGTATTATTTTAAAAAAAAAAAAGAATAACTAAAGTATGTATCGTTTACTTGTGCATCATGCATGTATGGGCTACCAACCATTGATGCACGTAAAATCATGCTCGTCGTTCACGTGTACATCATGCATGTGCATAAAATCTATCAACTATAAATATGAGCTGAATTCTTTAAAAATTTCTCTACACACTTATGAATCATGCTCGCTCTCCCACTCCTCGTATGTACTCAAGAATACAAATTAGTGAATCGTGAACAACTTTATTGATTCTACAAGAAAAAAAAGAAAAGATGGGTTCTACAAACACCGAACTATTGGCAGGAATGTATGAGCTCTTACTTACCCAGTGAGGAGGAAAGTTTTTTCGTTTGCAAAATCCTACCATATCTACATAACCTTTGATAGCCTGGTATGATGCTAACACAACTAAAAATAGATGTCAGGGCAGCTCAATTTAGATTGGCATCTCGATTGAAGCTACCAAAATAGTTGAAGGACATATATTAGGAATATTAGTAGGAAAGTTCATAAATAGAATTTTATACAAATAAAATTTAATGAGAACGAGATAAACGTAAATACGATGAGTATTAATTAAAAAAAAAAAATTAAAGTATGTGTGATTCACGTGTGCATTATGCATGGGTATATAAGCTATAACCATTGATGCACGTAAAATCGCGATCGTCGTTCACATATACATCATGCATGTACATAAAATCTATCAACTATTAATATGAAATCAATCCTTTAAAAACTTCTCTATACATTTATAAATCATGCTCACTACCCCACTTCTCGTGTGTATTCAAAAGTACTTATTAGTGAATTATGAACAACTTTATTGATTCTCTGTGAGAAAAAAGAAACCAAACTTAGTCCCCAAGTCACAAGACCCTTCACTTCCCCAATTGATACAATACCCTTAGATTTTCCATAATCTATCAAAAAACCGACAAAAAAGCAATTTGGTGTCGAGAGAGAGAGCATTAATTGACTAGCAGTGACTTCCACTCACCAAACCCCCACTCTCTCTCTCTACTCTGTTCTTCTTCTCTACTCTTATAAAGTCTTTGCCCGCCACGTCTGTAACAACTCAACCATTTCCAATTGCCCTCAAGATTGAAATTCTCATACACTCTTTTCTCAAGCCCCAACCTTTCTCCGTTTCCCTCTCTCACTCTCTCTATATCTCTCTCTCTCTAGGGTTTCGTCGTCGCTCTCGATGCCATGAGATCGTCGTGCGGACCATACCCTCGCGCCACTTTCCGCCAACCTCAGCCGCCGGAAATTCCCCACCGATACCCTCCCAGGCAACCCAATTACCGGCCGGATGGCTGCTGCCGTCGACCCCCTCCCAGGCCCCCGAGCTTCATCGTCGTGCTCCTCTCCGACCAACGTAACCGCCGGACAGCCGACATCGACGCCGTGATCGCTAAATGCAAGTTCAAGCCCGAAAACGTCGAGTTCTCTCCCTCTAATGTCATAGTGGTCTCCTTGTTCTACACACAATGGGTCCACGCGCTCGAGGCCATTGTTTGTCTTTGGGAATCGCGGCTCGACCGGGTTCATAATCTGACACCGAAGTTGAACCGGTTTGTTTCTGTGCCGTCCGATCTCGAGGAGCTCCAGGACCGGCTCAGAGGCTTGTTCACGGAAAGAATTAAGAAATTGATTGACGGGGAAGCAGTGAAGAAGTGGGAGGAGAAGCGGGCCCAGTTGTCTAAGGAATTTGATCGAGTTTCGAAGTTACTTCTGAGGCCAAGCCCTGTTTGGACTCTGGATGACTTAGCTCAGAAGAAGAGGAGGAGTAAATGCGAAATGGAATTGGTGGAGAGTAAGATTAGGGAGTTCAAGTCGGCAATGAACTGTTTGCTTGCTTATCTTGATGGGAACGAGTTGGAGGGGTGTGGTGAAGAAGGCGTGCAAGTGTTTAAATTTTCACGTGAAGTTTATGATTGGGGTCGAATTCAGAGCATAATGGCTCGGGAGTGCCACAGACTCGAAGAAGGGTTGCCCATTTACGCTTATCGGCAGCAAATTCTTCAGCAAATTCTTACCCAGCAGGTATAATGTGCTTAAATCTGGTTGTGTAGTTGTTTTGCAAGTTGGGTTTTATGTTCTTTTGGATTTGATTAGCAATCTTCTTCACTCCAGTTTTTGTTGACATTCTTGATTAGCAACCTTGTCTGTTTGTTTAAAGGCTCATTGCATCTCTTGGAGTGAACTTTTTTACTTTAATTTTTTATTGTGTTTACTGGAATGCCAGGTGAATGGGCCAGCTTTGTTAAACTACGCTTGATTTTTATTTTTATTTTGCTTCCGTATATATTATGCTTTAAGCACTTTATCGACGTGATACATTGTATGATTTGAGGAAAAAAATGCTAAAGCAGTATTGAGACCTGAATCATTTGATAATATGCTTTTCTTTCTGCCTTGTAGGCTATTTATTTATTGTTCAAGCACTTATTAATTATTTAAGCTCAAAACTAGGAGCGTCATTTTTGGTAGATATGCAATATAGGCATTTCAGATTTTCCTTTTTGTCTTCTTTTTAACTAGAATTTGCACAGGTCCTGGTGTTAATTGGAGAAACTGGTTCAGGAAAGAGTACACAGTTGGTGCAGTTTCTTGCCGATTCTGGAATTGCTGCTGAGCAGTCTATTGTATGCACTCAGCCTCGCAAGATTGCTGCCACGTCGTTGGCCGAAAGGGTTACACAAGAAAGTAGTGGGTGTTATAGAGAAAAGTCAATAAAATTTAATCCGACATTTTTGTCAGGGCAGGAGTTGAATTCTAAGGTAATATTTATGACAGACCACTGTCTACTGCAGCACTACATGAATGATATGAATATGTCTGGGATTTCTTGCATCATTATTGATGAGGCTCATGAAAGGAGCTTGAATACTGATCTCCTTTTGGCATTGATCAAAGGTTTACTAGGTCGAAGACCTAGTTTACGACTTGTTATAATGTCTGCAACAGCTGATGCAGAAGTGCTTTCAAATTATTATTATGGCTGTGGAATCTTTTCTGTGGTGGGGAGGAGCTTTCCCGTTGATGTTAGATATAAACCATCTTTCAGTGAAGGAACTTCTAGTGATGCTACTTCCTATGTTTCTGATGTGCTGAGGGTAGCAACAGAGGTACACAAAAAAGAGAAAGAAGGGACAATTCTTGCCTTTTTGACTTCCCAGATGGAAGTAGAATGGGCTTGTCAGAAGTTTATAGCACCTGGTGCAATTGCACTGCCACTGCATGGAAAACAAACTTTTGAAGACCAATATAATGTTTTCCAAAGCTACCCTGGAAGAAGAAAAATTATATTTGCCACAAATCTGGCTGAGACATCTCTGACAATTCCTGGGGTAAAGTATGTGATTGATTCTGGTATGGCTAAAGAAAGCAAATTTGAACCTGCAAGTGGCATGAATGTTCTAAGAGTTTGCAGGATCAGCCGGAGTTCTGCTAATCAAAGAAGTGGCCGTGCTGGAAGAACGGAACCTGGTATATGTTATAGACTCTACTCAAAAAATGATTTTGAGGCGATGCCTCCTTGCCAGGAACCTGAGATCCGTAGAGTTCACCTTGGTGTTGCAGTTCTGAAGATTTTGGCTTTGGGCATCAAGAATTTAAAAGATTTTGAATTTATTGATGCACCTTGTTCTGAAGCTATTGACATGGCCATGCGGAACCTTATTCAGTTAGGAGCTGTGAAGCAAACTGATGATGTTTTTGAATTAACTAAGGACGGTCGGTTCTTGGTTAAATTGGGTGTTGAGCCTCGGCTTGGTAAATTAATCCTTGGTTGTTATAACCACAGCTTACGTAGGGAAGGCCTTGTTCTTGCAGCTGTAATGGCAAATTCCAGTAGTATATTTTGTAGAGTTGGTAATGATGAAGAAAAACTTAGATCAGACTGTCTTAAGGTGCAATTTTGCCATCGTGATGGGGATCTCTTTACCCTTCTCTCTGTGTATAAGACATGGGATAATTTGGCTCAAGAGAAGAAAAACACATGGTGTTGGGAAAACAGCATTAATGCCAAAACTATGAGGAGATGCCAAGAAATGGTAAAGGATTTGGAGTCTTGCCTTAAACATGAACTCAATATGATAATTCCTAGTACCTGGTGTTGGAATCCACATGAATCAAATGATTGTGATAAATATTTGAAAAAGGTTATACTTTCTTCCCTTGTGGAAAATGTTGCTATGTTCTCGGGACATGATCAACTTGGTTATGAAGTGGCATTAAGTGGGCAACATGTTCGGTTGCATCCTTCGTGTTCATTGTTAGTATTTGGTGAGAAACCTAGTTGGGTGGTATTTGGTGAACTCCTGTCAATTTCTAATCAATATTTAGTCTGCGTCACTTCCATTGATTTCAACACTTTGTCTACCCTATGTCCTCCTCCTTTGTTTGATGTATCTAAGATGGAAAGTCAAAAATTGCAACTGAAAGTTTTGACTGGTTTTGGAAGTACTCTGCTTAAAAGATTTTGTGGGAAGGGCAACTGTTATCTGCTTCATCTTGTTTCACGTGTTAGGTCAATTTGCAAGGACGAACGTATCAACATTAAAGTCGATTATTATCAGAATGAGATTACGTTGTTTGCCACCTTGCATGACAGGGATAGGGTTTCAAGCTTTGTATATGATGCCTTGGAGTGTGAACGAAAATGGATGCGAAATGAATGTTTGGAGAAATGCTTGTATCATGGTTCTGGTGTCTTGCCCTCAATAGCATTGTTTGGAGCTGGTGCTGAGATCAAGCATCTGGAGCTTCAAAAAAGGTGTTTGACTGTTGATGTAGTTCATTCAAAACTAGATTCCATGGATGATAAGGAGTTACTTAGTGAGCTTGAAAAGTATGCCTCTGGTAGTATATGTGCTATTCATAAGTTCACTGGCACTGGGCAGGAAAGTGTTGATAAAGGAAAGTCGGCCAGGATAACATTTTTAAGTCCTGATGTGGCTCAAAAAGCTGTTGAACTAAATGAATCTGAATTTAGTGGCTCCATACTGAAGGTTATTCCTTCTCAGGTTGGGGGTGATCGTAAAATGTTGTCGTTCCCTGCTGTTAGAGCTAAAGTTTATTGGCCTCGTAGGCTAAGCAGGGGGATTGCAATTGTCAAATGTGACGTGGATGATGTTGCTTACATGGTTAATGATTTTTTTAACCTTTTAGTAGGAGGAAGAATTGTTCGTTGTGAAACTAGCAAAAGATACAAGGATTCTGTTGTGATCAGTGGACTTGAAAAAGATCTTTCTGAGGCTGAAATTTTGGATGTGTTGAGGACTGCCACAAGTAGGAGAATCCTGGATTTTTTTCTGCTGAGAGGAGATGCTGTAGAAAATCCGCCATGTGGTGCTTGTGAAGATGCTCTCCTAAAAGAAATATCAACCTTTATGCCTAAAAGGTACTCCCACAATAGCTGCAGCATTCAGGTTTTCGAGCCTGAACAAAAGAATGCTTTCATGAGAGCTTTGATTACATTTGATGGAAGATTACACTTGGAGGCGGCAAAAGCTTTGGAACAATTAGAAGGGAAAGTATTGCCTGGGTTCCTTTCATGGCAAAAGATGAAGTGCCAGCAGTTATTTCATAGCTCTCTATCCTGCCCTGCCCCTGTTTATCCTGTGATCAAGAAGCAGTTGGATTCGTTACTTTCAAGTTTTGTTCAACTAAATGGTACTTCTAGTTGCATATAGTAATCTTGCCGCATTTTCTTTTCCAATTTTATGCAATATTCTTTTCTCTGGCTAATCATTAATGAATTTCATTTGATCTTAACCTTTTCTGTGGTTATAAGTACTTGGATATTCTTCTGTCTCTGCTTCACTTTTTGTATTTTATTTCTCTGTGGTTATACCTTTTTCATTTTTATTCATCCTCCTTCATGTCTTGTTGGTTTGGAGTTGCTTTATCTTTGTTAGTTCTGTGAATTACTTTTTTTTTTCTTTCCTGGAAATGGTCTTGCACTTGATATGCATTTGGACTGAATTCTTTCCATCCTTCCAAAAGTGTGTCAACTTACATAATTGTCCTTTTGATGGAGCTTTTAAAAATATACTGCACTCTTTAGCTTTATTTCGTTGATTCTTAGAAAGCATATAATACCCTGTGCATTGCACCAGCTAATTCATTCTTATATTATTTTTATTTTTATTACTGATTGTATAATGCTTATGACTAAATTTGAGAACATCATGTACGTTTTCTTATAGATAGAAGTGCGTGTTTGACCATCTTGAGTTTTTTTCTTGTTTACAGGTGTAGAATGGAGTTTAGATAGGAATGCTAATGGCTCCTACAGAGTGAAGATATCTGCCAATGCTACAAAAACAGTTGCAGACCTCAGAAGACGTGTGGAGGAGCTTGTGAAAGGGAAGACAATAGACCATGCCAGCCTCACTCCAACTATTTTACAGCTTCTGTTCTCCAGAGATGGCATCGCTCTAATGCACTCACTACAGAGAGAGACGGGAACCTATATTCTTTTTGACAGGCGTAACGTCAGTGTACAGGTCTTCGGTTCTTCAGACCAAGTTGGTGTGGTCCAGCAGAAATTGGTTGACTCCCTTTTAACACTCCATGAAAATAAGCTGATTGAGATCCGACTTCAAGGTAGTGCCTTACCTCCCGAGTTGATGAAAGAGGTTATTAACAGGTTTGGGGCAGACCTCCATGGGCTCAAAGAGAAGGTACCAGGGGCTGATTTTAGTCTAAATGTTCGCCGTCAAGTCATTTCCATTCATGGAAACAAGGATTTGAAGCAGAAAGTAGAAGATAATATTTATGAGATTGCACAGATGACAGGTAGTTCGACTGAGAGGTTTAATAGTGAAGCTGATTGCCCCATATGTTTGTGTGAGATTGAAGATGAATACCGGCTTGCGGTGTGTGGGCATTTATTTTGTCGTTTGTGTTTGGTGGAGCAGTGCGAGTCTGCAATAAAAAACCAAGATAGTTTCCCAATGTGCTGTGCACATGAGGGTTGCAGGTCTCTTATTGTGTTCAGTGATCTGAGATATCTCTTATCAAGTGAGAAGCTGGAGGAGCTCTTTAGGGCCTCATTGGGATCATTTATTGCGTCAAGTGGGGGAAACTACAGGTTTTGCCCTTCTCCTGACTGCTCGTCTGTGTATCAGGTAGCTGCTCCTGGGACAGATGGTGAACCATTCGTATGTGGTGCATGTTATGCCGAGACATGTACCCGGTGCCATTTAGAATATCATCCATACCTGTCGTGCGAGCAGTACCGGGAGTTCAAGGAAGATCCAGATTCATCATTGAAGGAGTGGTGCAAAGGAAAAGAACATGTGAAGAGCTGCCCGGTATGCAGGTATACAATTGAGAAGATAGATGGGTGCAACCATATAGAATGTAGGTGTGGGAAGCATATTTGCTGGGTGTGCTTGGCGTCTTACGGAACCAGCAATGAATGCTATGACCATTTGAGGAGTGTTCACATGGCCATCATTTGAATATCGAAGTGTTCATCATGTTTACTTATATGCTGCTGCCTTTAGATTTGTACTATTAATCTATACACAGTTTGTAGAGTAGAAAAAAGATGGAATAGGTAAAGATATATAACAGCTGGTGTTACTGTGGTTGCTTAAGTTCAAGTGGTTGCTTAAGTTCAAGTAGTTGCTTAGTGTGCCCTTATTTTTTTCTTTAATTTATATTTTCTTCTCGTCACAGGGCTCCTCAATCCTCCTCACACATGTATAAATGGTTAGGCCTCTCTGTACAGTGCTTTTAACTTGAGTGAATTCTAGACAAGTTT
The DNA here is from genome assembly GCF_000346465.2 of Prunus persica. Lineage (NCBI taxonomy): Eukaryota > Viridiplantae > Streptophyta > Magnoliopsida > Rosales > Rosaceae > Prunus > Prunus persica. The sequence continues at coordinate 20,117,035 of NC_034014.1, forward strand.
CCGTTTCTCATCCAATTTGGATGTTATGAGCTTATCTACATTTTTAGCGCTTGGTTTTAACAGTAAACTGGCAAGTGCTCTCAACTCCAAAACAAGCTCTTGTATTCAGTAATTGTTTATATAGGAGTGCTAAGTTCAATCGCCCATAAGTGTGGGCCGTTCTTGGGGCTCACAATTCATCAACAGTTGTGGGGCTCGTAATGTATCATGAGACTCGGGATGATCCTAACCGTTGATTCATATGGAGCTCACAATGTATCACAGTATCTGGAGGGTGATTAAAAACCCTTCTAATTTCTAACATGGAGACAGATATTTGTCTGGTATCTGCTATATGGAGAAGTGCAAAGTGGGTCCTAAACTCAATGGGACCCACCAAACCATAAACCTTTATTTTTTATATTTTCCCCATAACACAATGTTGCAGAGTTGCAGAATATTTCTTTAACATATGCTCTGCAGTTGGAAATATACAGATACAAGTCAGCTTTTAAGCTTGAAATGTCTATTCATTTACCAGGTATGATCATGTATACATCTATTTTTGTCTTTCACTATGGCCTTTTACAAAAATGAAATTTCAACATAAATATCTGCAGCCAAATGCAAAGCCTACCCCGGCAATGCCAAAACAAAGAGCCAAAGCTACAATCCAAGAAATGCCATCCCCATTCTCACCCTCATCTCCTTCCTTCACCGACTGCTCCTCCAAACCCTTTGATCTGCCACCCAAAAAAGATCCCTCTTCCTCTTGCTCTGCCCATTGTGACTCCAACTTGGAAACTTTAAGCTCAAGCAACCTCACCCATTGCCTATACGCAAACAACTCCCTGGCCTCCGCAAGCAGAGCATCAGAAAGGCAGTCTTTCTCCTTTCCCAATTTCTCAGCCTTCTTCTCTGCCTCTCTTGCTCTTGTCTGCGACAGCCTCAACGCCTTCAAAAGCTCCAACTTCTCATTCTCGCCGCCGTCACCTCTGTTTCCACACATGTCAAATTCATCCCTGTTATCATCTTCTTGGGTCATACTCATGCTGCAAGCCCTGTTCATGGATGACAAAACAGTCTTGTTATCGGAACCCGTAAAGACTTTCATCGGAGGAGGAAGATCGCAGTTCTGTATGAGGTCCAAACCAGAAGACTTGTGAGAAACAGGAGTTAAATTTAGACCCTTCAACATTTCATTCCCATCCACTGCTTTGGGATTCAACTTTGGGTTATTTGATGTCCACCCAGCCATGGATATGGGACTGATCATCATGCATACAATGAATATAGGCTAAATCTGAACGATTTAGCCAAATGGGTTCGATCAGAAATGCAAAAGACAAGCAAAAAAAAAAAGGGTTTAATTTGTGAAAAGAAACTGATGAGGCGTGGAAGGTAAGAGGAAGTTTGGTGGAGATGGGGGTGGTTGGGATAGCGTGGCCGAAAGAAAGGGGGTCGTGTAGGATTGGGCAAAGCTAAGCTACAATTTACAAAAATGACTTGAATTGTTTTGTTGGTTATTGCTTTTAGTGCAAGGGAAAGGTCGTTGCTTGTTGGGTTAAACAAACATATATACGTTATACAATTTGGTGGTGGGGAGAGAGAGGGGAGAGAGAGGGGAGAGAGATTCCCACCAAGGCACTGACGTCTCCACCTTCATTTTGTCTTAAACTCTTAATATTAAAAGAATTAATTAGGATTAATTTTAAAAATGAATGGAGCAGATAGACGTCAACGGTTGTAATAAAGTCTAGGAGAGAACGATGAGAACAATATTTTACACACTAAAACAATGTTGTATATTACCATTTTGTTTGTTCCTCAGGTACATGAAATGGATGGGGAGTGTACGGAGTAGACCTAACGCCGGCCACGAAGGTGACGTGGGTTGCGTGCCTGTCGGTTGTTATTTTTCAATTTTTTGTTTTTTGTTTTGGTCTTAATTATTTTATTTTATTGCATGGTATGCGAAAATGTTCAAGGAGGGCGAGTTCATAAGATTGGAGCCCCATTTATTTTATTGCAAGGTATGGGAAAATATACAATTTGGTGGTGGCCATCTCCAATAGTTGAGGCTCTAAATATAGTGGGTAGAGCCTCATTTAGAGTTCCGATAGAATATTACAGACAATGGAGGGCTCTATATTCAAGGCTCTATAAGTATTTTTTTTTATGATGTAATTTATTTTACGCATTAATTTTTGTTGTTATTAACTTATTTTGTTTTAATGTATGTTTATGTTATATTAGTTTTTTTTTATGAGCATTTCTACCCCCAAAAAAAAATCAAAATTTGGAAAAGACTAAAAACAAAAACAAAAAATGAAAGTAAACACAATAAAATATAAAGTCCTAATGTTTCAAATTTGTACTTAAAAAAAGGAAGCATATTTAAATCTGGAAACATAGAACAATTGAAGTATGCCCATGAAAGAAAAAAAAAAAAAAAAAAAAAAAAAAAGAATGGAACATTAAACGTAAGGGAAGAAAAGGACCGTTGCAACAGAAAAAGTAATTTTTAATGCTTTTCAATATGTAGGTCATGCTGGTTTTTCATGCTTTTGCAGCTTCAGCTTTTCATAATGTGGGGCCCGTTGGGGCTCTAAGGCTCTATACGAGTCCATAGAATTAGGATTATCTCCGGCCAGTTTTATGATATAGAGCCCCAAAAATTTTGTCATTGGGGATGCCTTTTTGCACTTCAGCTCTATAGTTAGGAGCCCGAAGGAGGTAGAGCCCAATTTAAGGCCTCCGTTGGGGATGGCCTTACAATAAAATATCCCTTCTATTTTATGCGTGCGGATATTTTTATGAGTAATGCTACACTTACTACATTTTAATCATACATTTCTATATCACATGATGTGGCATGTACATATCATATGCCACATCAATTAAATCAACAAAGTATATTTTAATTAAGAAAATTAGAAAAAATAAATATTAGAATAAAGCATGAAAGAAAAGAAAATTGTTAAATAATTTTAATTGATGTGGATGTCCACCTCAGCTATCACATAAGGTGGTATGAGAATGTGATATACAAATGCGATAAGAGTAGTATATTCTTTCAATTTTAGTTTTTAGTTTTCATTTTTTGTGCTAGAGTATAGAGGAAAATGAAAGTGAAAATAGGAGTGAGGATGAGATTGAGAGAGAGAGGATGAGAGAGGAGGGGGAGGATGGAGGGATGAGTAACAAAAGTGAAAACAATTTCAAATAAATTTTTATTTTCACTTTTGTTACTCATTTCTCCCATCCTCCCCTCTCATATTCCTCAATCCTATCTTCACTTTCATTCTCCTTATTTTTCCTCTAGCACAAAAAATGAAAACTAAAAATAAAAATTGAAATGATTATCAAACGGGCTCTAAATATGCCAAATGACATGTAAAAAGGTTGTTCATTTTTTGGTGCAAAAGAAATTATTCAAAGCAATTGGCAATTTTGGCATTGCATAAAAAAAATACAATTTATTGCAAATTATTTGATGAGTGATCTACAGAGAAATTGACAAGTTATTGCTAAGGTGAGTGGAAGTCTGATCAATCAATATAGTGGTAAAGTGTTGTCAAGACTTCTTCTCACCCTCCCCTTTTACAGAATCAACATCTGACCCATTAGTTAGTGCCTTCTCAACCTCTTCCTCCACTTCCTCTACCTGCAATTAAAATATATGAAAAGGAAAAAAGAATCCAAATTTAATTAATTAATTAATTACAATTTGTAAAGTTAATTATGGAGTTACTAATTCACCTTGTGGATGACATCCTTGGCTAGCTCAGCCTTTTTGACTGCATCTTCAGCTAGATGTTCAACGGACTCCACAGCTTCTCTGAGCTTAGCATCCTCAGGAAGCTTGTCTTCTACCTGCTCAGCCACCTTCTCTACTTCCTCAGCCAACTCTTCCACCACCTCTGTCACAGATTCCACTGTGTCTACTGCCATGTCCACCTTGCCTGATTTAATCATACTTAGGAATTAATAACTTTAGAGAATAATTTTAATCATAACAATTATTAAGAACTTGAAAGTGTACTTTTAAGGGCCAGCAAGGGTCCCCATTTGTGTCTCAAAGAAGGTATTATTATTGACAGCATTAATCCCACAATCCAGTTTTTCCTGCACAGAAAGGCAAAAATCATAGTAAACTGATGATCAAAGAGCTGCTGATGATTTCTGTTGCCTGCCACTAACAATTAACAGACTAAACACAAAAACAAAACAAAAAATAATAATTAATTAACCTCACCAAGTAGATAATGGAGATTTATCTGCAGGATTTTGAGTTTCTGGTGGAGATTTTTCTGATGCCTGAGTCACCCTTCACTCCAGCCAATTTTTGGGACAATTTAGATAACTTTCAACTGAAGGATTGATGCATATAAAGATCATACTGAATTAATGGTGTATTAGTGAAGCTTACTTGGTAATTAGCAGTCTGTGATGAGCTCTGATCAATTGATGATCATATGGGAATTTGGTGAATGATGATCTTTGATAAGCCAACATGGGATGCTGCTGATCAGAAGTCAAAGGCAGGCTATGCAAAGTGGCATGGGGGACTTGGAGCTTTGTTTTTTGGCTATGGAGGGTGGACATGGGAGGGTGGAAGCCATTGATGGTTGCCATTAGATCAAATGGGAAGCAATTTCTACAACTTCAAGGCCAAAAACAGAACTGAGAAAAGAAAATAGAAATGAAAATGGGTGTTTTTTTTTCTAAGGGCTTTGCTTATTTGATGCCAGGCCCCTACTAAGACTAGGATGTGGTACTATACTGTGAATTTGACGCATGTGCAGGTAGCTAAATAAATGAGGATGGAAAATTTAAGAGATATTTAGTAATATATTTATTCTTAGCACTAATAATATAGATAAATTCTACATCATTTAATTTTTATAAACAAACTCAAAAAATGACAACTGACTCTATTTAATTTAATTTTGATTATTAAATTACTTTGATGCCCTATTGAGTGTTTTCATTTTTTTTTATGAGGTTTTGGGGTTAATTTTGTTTTAAGAAATCAATGGCAGTTTTGTAATTTAAAAGAAGTTAAATGCCTTTTTGTTATGTTGTAAATGAGTTTTGGGAGTGTTTCTAAAGTCTATTTCGTATAGATTTTTTTATATAATTTAGGCTCATATATTGAGTATAATAGTGAATCTCCCAAAATTTAATTGCTTCTATCGACTAACAGGAAAACACATGTTCTAATCATTAATATAGAAAAAAAAAACAAATAAAAAAGGAGTTTATTTTCCCACTCTTTTTTTTTTCCACTTACACTCCTTTTTTTGTTAATAATAAAAAGTATTAAAATAAAATAAAATACAGTGGACAAAAGGAAAGTGAGAAAATTACCACCCATAAAAACAAGAAAAAAAAACATAGAAAACACATGTTAGTACAAATCATCTTTTACTAGACAAGAAAATCTTCTGTGAATGATAAGATACTCTAGAAAATCTTCATGAATTATAAGATACCCTCAAGGCCAATGGGGCTAGTCTAATAAAAAAAACCTTTGACTTATAAATTAATGGTCTTAAATTTGATTGAAGGCACATTATTTTAAGTCAGAAGTGTAAAACAACTAAAAAAATATTTTAAAAAAATAAAATAATGGCAATGGGATAACCACTGTGTTATTTTTTTAATTTTTGGGGATAACTATAACTAATAGAAAATTTTAAAATTTTTTAAAAAAATTGTAAGGTCTCTGTCGCCATAATTGATCTCCAACTGCAATCATCGAATTTCTTTATCCTTTTTACATCGTTTATGTCGTGCAGGGATAAATCATAATCATATCCCGTAGTGTCTTCCACAAGATATAGAGAGATGATTTGCAAATGTCCCCTAATGATTTACAGCGCGACAGAGAAAACTATGGATAGGGACCCATAAATCAGAAAATTGAATATATAAGGCCCCAGGTCCGTAATATTTAGGTCCACTGTATTCAGTCCAAAAAATGAAAAAGAAAGAAGTACACTATATTTATATTATTTTAATTGGTCAAAAATGGATTGGGTAAGTCATGTGTCGTGTGGGAAATGATAAAGTAGTGCTAGTAAAGGCGGTGCTCACATTTAAATGCACGATCTAGAAGCTGGCTGGCAAGGATTTAATTCAATGAAAAAGAGTCTTGATTTTTAGATCGGTGGTCTGAGATTCGTATCTCCATGTCACATTATGCGTGAGAGAAAACCCCCCTCTCCAAATATTACTTGTATAAATTTAAAAAATGCAGGATCTAGAAGCTTTGTCTTTGTTTCCTTTTTTTATAATTTTTTTCATCTAAGTTTTTTTGTGATTTGTGATAGGAATGAAAGTCAAACAATACCAACATCAAGTTAAAGTTGGTCTAATAACAAATAATGAATGCATTCTGTTATATCTAACTGTAATTTGTAAACACCAGTTCAGATTTCGTATCTGTTTTGTAAAAAATTGAATTCATTTTTGTTGTTGTTTTTTTTACACAGTTAGATATAACAGAGTGATAAGTTAGTTCATCTCTGATTTGAACATCAAATATATATCACTGAAATTTCTTCTCTACTGGTACAATATTTGGTTCATCAGCAACAACTTTGGTCAAGTCTCCTGCTTTATCCATGGCTGACTCAAAAAAGTTTTCCACCCGATCTTCCACTTCTTCTGCCTGCATTTTTTTTTTATATACAGAAAACATAATTAGCTCCTGATGAAATTGAACTAATTTCATATGTGTGTGTGGAGAACATTAATTATCTAAGTTTTATATGTTATATAAACTTTAACTAACCTTCTCAATCAGCTGGTCTGCAAGATGAGCATCTTTGGCTGCTTCTCTGGCTAAACTTTCAACTAAATCAGCTGCAACCTTGAGCTTTCCATCAGGAAGACGATCACCTATTTCATCCGCCACTTCCTCCACTTTCTCAGCTACCTGTTCTACCACCTCCACCACTGCTTCAACATTGTCTACAATCATGTCCACCTCCTCTACACAATCGAAACGAAATTCGATTTTTCTGATGAGAAAGAAGTCATAAATATAGTCATGAAAGGTAATTTTCAGATTCAACGACACAAACAAGTCTCGTGCATAAGATTTGAACTCGGAACCTCCTCCACTATTACAAGAGTAAAGTTGAAAACTTACTTTTCAATTGTAGCAAGGGCCCCCATTTGTGCCTCCAAAAGGGTATAAGTACTGAGAATACCATCCCAATCATCCAGCTTCTCCTGTTAACATGATGAAATAATTTACAGTTTTTATTATACTACTTGAAGAAAAAGGGAAGAAGATCAAATGAATTCATTAAGGTCTGATTGCTAATTACAAAGAGTGTGAAGGGGCCCCAGAAGGACTTTGAACTTCAGGTGATGGAGAACTATTGCACACAATCTTATTCCTACATGGTTGGCTGCTAAGAGTTCTCCTCTGTCCTATTGTGAGAGACAACAATGCATGGTTGGTTCTGAAACCTTGTTGGCATTTCCATGTTGACGATGATGAAAAATGTTGAACTGCTCCAGGTCCAGGATGCTTAGCAAAAAGGCGAGGACTGCTCGTCCATCGGCTAAGATGAATCGATGATGCGATTGCCGACATTCGTTATTCTTGATCAAATCCTCCAATTGACAGAACTTCCAAAAGTGCCTTATATCAATCTCCAATTTGTTTTCAAAAATGATGGATGCTTTGGTGAGGTTTTACTGTTTTGGTGGTGGTATATATAGCCTACTGGCTTCAAATGTGAAGAATATAGTCTTGGAAAGTACGAAGAAATTGTCCACAATTTCTTAATGGATTTGGTATGTGCATTTGCATATGCATGACAATGGGAAAGTACGAAGCAGATGACTTGTTCTATGTACAATCCCCATGGTCAACTACGAGTTTTCTTTTTTCCTTTTCATTTCAAGCCAACGCGCTTAATTGTTATGGAAGATTTGAGCTTCAAATCCGTTTGGTTGAGTTGAAAACATCAGCTAAATGTTTTATCACAGTTAGCTAGCCAATGACAACAATTTTTAAGAAGTAGCTCATCTGATTCTTGAAAATCCCCTTCACCGATCTACAACGGAAAAAAAACTGGTCATTTCTTTACTTCACAGCAGATTATTCTTACAACTAATTTATCTCATAACTTATAACTTTCACATGCAATATGAAATATCTAGAGGTGTGTGACTATATGTTTGTATGAAATTGAAAGGAAGGTAAGCATATACTGCTGTTTGTGCAAATTTCCTCCGAGAAGAATATTCGCGGATGATTCTTTTCACACTCTTCCTCTATCCACATGTCACCTTGGCACAAGTGTTGGGATAGAGATGCTTTAAGGTATAGAGATACGTTAAAATAACAGACACATTATTATTGTTTCTTTGAAAAGGAGCGGTGGCACATGCCCTATGAGCTTTCCAACCCTATGTACATTAATTAATTACAAATAATCCAATACAATATACCAAGGCCAGCTAGACACTGATAGGGATGAAGCCTTGGAAGGGACGGTAGAAACAATTTGATATTACGCAAGGACAAAAGAAACACGTTTTCTGGCCAACTATATATATGTTAGAATATTAGACCAATTGTTTAATATGACATTAAAACAAAAGGTGTAATGATAATGTTCACTTGTCGCACACCAATTGTTTAATTGATCCACTTTCTTTAATTAATACATGTTGGGAGTTCAGTTGAGAGAGAGAGAGAGAGAGAGAGAGAGAGAGAGAGAAAAGGGAGTGGTGTTGAAGAGGGAGGATGGGAATACATATTACAATAATATAGGAATAATTTGATTTCATTGGAGTGTCAATATTGTCAATGATAAAACAGGAACCTTGAATTCTTAGGGTGAAAATTTTCACATGCATATATGAGGGTAAGTCTAAGTAAGTTGAAACCAAGGGATAAGAAGAAAGAATTGACGAAATGAGAAATATCTGTGTGCGCAATTCGTATTTTTTTTATGTTCGTATTGTATAATTTGTGTGCTTGTTGTAATATGAGTAGACGACAGAGTTAAGATTTCCCGTTAATAAATATCCACTTATATTATTATAACATGAGAACGAGTTATATCACGTGACCATATATACTATTTCCTCAAAGAGAATAAGGAGATTAATAAATAATGATATAAAAAGGAGAGAAATTGAATGTAACCACTCCCAAACTCTATTTCCTCATCCTTTCTTTGGTGGTGCAAAATAAGGTCGCTCTTAAGTTCATAATTTGTTTATAAGATGCATTAATAACACCAGTTGCCGATAAGATGCAGTAATTATTTCACCAATAGAACTTGATAATCTATTAGAAAAGAATAAATATTAATGAATACAATTTTACAGAAACAGTTACAGATGACAGAATTATAGGTATCCTGTTCATCTCTGATTGGAAAATCTCATATATATATCACTGGATTTTCTTTTCTACTTGTGCATTTTGTTCATCACCAACATCTTTGGTGATCACATTCCCTGCTTGATCCACGGCTGACTCAAAGAAGTCTTCTACCCGATCTTCCACTTCTTCTGCCTGTATTTTTGAGACAAAACACTAATTAATTTTTATCCACCTTCTAGTGTGCTGAAGAAAAAATTATCTGAATTCATTTTCATGTTTTACATATAATAGTTTAAGTACCTTCTCAATTAGCTGGTCTGCAAGGTGAGCATCTTTGGCTGCTTCTTTGGCTATACTTTCAACTGCTTCAAGTGCATCCTTAAGCTTTCCATCAGGAAGATGATCACCTATATCATCTGCCACTTCCTCCACTTTCTCAGCTACCTGCTCTGCCACCTCCACCACTGCCTCAACTGTGTCTACAATCATGTCCACCTCCTCTGCACAATCAAAACCCAATTCAATTTTTCTGATGAGAAAAGTGAAAATACATTCAAGTCACGCAACAACACAACTACAATTCGAACCCAGAACCTCTTCCAATAGGGTAAACTAGAATATTACTCACTTTTCAACGCTAGCAAGGGCGCCCATTTGTTCCTCCAAAAGGGTATAATTACTGATAATATAATCCCTATCATCCATCCTTTCCTGTTTATAATAATTTGCAAAAAGTTAAAAAAGAGTATAAATGAATATTCATTAATATAGATTATAGAGCATGGAAAGGTCTGATCTGATTGCTAATTACCAGGAGTGTGAAGGGCCTGGAGCTCCAGGTAACGGAGAACTACTGCACATAATCTTATTCCTACATGGCTGCCTGCTAAAAACATTCCTCTGCCCTATTGTGAGAGACAAAAATTCATGGTTGGTTCTGAAACCTTGTTGGAATTTCAATGTTGCTGATGAGAAATGCTGAAACACTCCAGGATGCTTGACGAAAAGGCGGCTACTAGACCGGCAAAGATCAACCGATGTGATTGTTGACATGGGTTCTTCTTGATCGACCTCCAATTAACTGCCCAAAAATAAAATTTTGAATTTTGTTAATGAGAGTTTTTGCTTTGATAGTAGTATATTTATAGACTATCTGGGTTCAATGTGAAGATTAGTCAAGGAAGCACGTTCCATGAAAGGGTTCAATATGAATATTGTAATCGTAAGCATTTTCTTAATGGATTTGGTGCAATGGATAATTGCATATGCATGACAATAGGAAAGTACGAAACAGATGACTTGTTCTCCATGATCAACTAGGAGTTTTTCTTTGACAGTATTTTGTTTAAAGCCACGTGGGAAATTATATGTTAATAATCTCTGATATAAATAATATTTCCTTCGTCATAGGTTCGAGTGATGTTGAAGACTTTACGGGAATTAATTACAAATTAATGCTTGGCTTGAAGCATAATTAATCCAATCCAATACCAAGTCCAGCTAGAGGCTGACAGCGATGAATAATTCATCATGAATTGATAGCTTTTAGAAAGTCATGTTGAAACAACTTGCTTTTACTCAAGGACAAAACATTGGTAAACCAACGTTTCCAACTTGTAAAAAATAAAAAAAAACACGTTTTATATATAGCCCTAATATTCAACACAGAATTGTTAGAATATAATTAATATAAACCCTTGGCTTATGCTTGTTGGTTGCACCGATTATTTTTTTAATTGGGCTTACATCCACTCTCCTTAATTAATCAAAGGGCTCACATGGTGAGAGGGGGATGGGAATATTAAAAATATAGAAATAATTTGATTTACTTGGAGAGTGTCACTAACTATTGTCAATAATAAAATAGGAACCTTTAAATTATTGTTAAGTGAATTTCTTAGGTTTTATGTCTAAGTCAAGTAAGTATATAGAAATCAATGAGGAAAATTACGAGAAAGAATCAAGAGATGTAGGTGACATGCGGTGCATCGTATGCAGACTAACTACCGCGCTTCTTCAAACTCAAGATGTTTTAGGCAACATGTGGATTGGTAAATGGTCAATGAACAGGAACTGGAATTGGCAACTGGAGCAAAGATTGGAACAAGAACTTGGAGATGGACTAGAACAGGAATTGACTAAAACGATTAAATCAATTAATGGATGGCAATATGAGCAGATTAGGGAAACTGAGGGTAGAACGGAACTAGAGACAATGATTGATGGGTGGTGGGGGCAAAATGACATAATTAAATTAAGCGGAAAGAATGAATTAAGAGTTATTATGAGTTAGTTGGTTAAATGAATTGATTTTGATATCTGTTTAAAACATTGAAAGTTAGATTCTCATTTAGTAAAATTTTATATGGTTTAAATTAGTACGAATATGTGGTGCATTGTACGCATGCCCTACACCGTGGAGGACGTGAAAAACATGATTTCTCTCAGAGAAAAAGAGGCATAATAGACAATAAAATAGAGGGAAACATGGAGAAAAGATGTTTTGATGGGAATGATCTAATTGTTGGCATTAGTAGATTAAAGAATAATCTCTTTAATTAGGTTTTCCAAATAGATGTGTAAAATCCATGTTGAAAGTATAGGATCAAGGCTTTCATATATGTAACGTCAAAGGAGGGAGGAGGTCAAGGAAACTTGTAGGAAAAAACGTGAAAGCTGGCGAAGGTGAAATCTTCAGTCAGTAAAGATTAGGTGACGAAAATGTCATTTCGGGAAAAAATAAAGACAATGGGGGGTAGGTAGGGAAATATGTTTGGCGGTGACAATAGCACCATTTGTTTATTATTATGAGATTGAAATTGCAATCCTGAATTGACTGTTTCGACGTTCTTCAATGTTAAATACCTAAATTACCCCTGGTGGTATTATGACCAAAAAATATATATATATATAATAATTACCCCTGGTGGCACGTGTTTGTAGTTTTGTTACTTCTATCTTGTTTTATGGTATCTCTAGCCTCTATTAGCGTGTTCTCATTCCTAGTTTGGAGAGGGAAAAAAAAAATGATGTGGCAAGGTAAATGTGAGTTACGTTCTCATTTGTTTCATCTTAGAGATCGTATAGATTGTATCTATAAGCATTTTTCTTATAAGCAAATTGAAAGTTTTGTTCAAAATTCAAGCGCTTCCGAAAAAAGCAGGTGAAGTGTTTCCTAAAAACATTAGTTAGCATAAAACGTCTTTATAAAGTTTGTTGTTGGTAGTGTCAAAAATTTTGATATGGTGCACGGAGACATGCCTCGGGTGTCCGTAGAAACCCTCTTATCAGAAACAGAGAGGCCCAATCAGAGAGTATCAAGCCCACATTCACTTCACACACAGGCCCAATCTTTTGTTTGATAGAGGCAATTTGCAGAGGCTTGAGTCATCTCAAGCTCTCTCAAGACCAAGACTTTTCTCTCAAGTCTGCTTCCACCCAAACCATGCCATTCCCAAGCCAACCGACACTTTTCCTAAATAAGATTAAGATCACTTCTTTTAACAACTAATAAATGGAAAAGAAAAATACTTAGCTTCTTACGTGTAAGGACTTGTTTTTCTTTATAGATAAATCTCAGTCAGATACGTGTTTGGAAATTTTTTTCTGCATTTTTAATGATTTATTTTTGCGTATATATGTCAAACTGTAATTTATCTATAAAAAATAAAAAAAAGAATGAATTTTTACATGCAAAGAGCGAAACAATGTGTAACAAACAACCTTAAGGAGATAACTTAAGGGGTGAACATGTCACTTGCGTAAGGTTTTGTCACTCCCTAACAGTACAAGAACTTCCTATGATTTTGGCATACAAAACGGAAATCAGATCAGCTGGGTTTTTTTTGCTCATTAATTGATGGACAATTTCCATAGTAAAAGATAAAACAAAATGAAAAAGAAAACCCCAGTTGATGTAGATATTAGGGGTGGGCACTCAAACCGGCGAACCGGAAATCCGAGCCGAACCGTACCGAACCAAACCGGAAAAAAATCGAGTTGACCAAAAAGTCAAAAACCGGTCAAAAACCGAACCGGACCGGTTTGGACCGGTTCCGGATCCGGTTCCATGTCTTCAAAAACCGAACCGGGCCGAACCGAACCGGTAAAACTAAAAAAAAAAATAATTTCAATATATATTTATATTTAATGCTATATTTTTAATTTCACTAAAAAAAACCTAATATTTATCCAAGTTCAATGTCAAAATATCTCTCTTTTCTCACTTTAATATTTATTTTTTATATGAAATTGAGTAATTTGTTAATTTTCAAGTAAAAAAATAATATTTCAGTTGAGAATTGTATTAAAAAATAATTTTTATAATCCGGTTCAAAACCGAACCGGAATCGGAACCGGACCGAAACCGGTTCAAACCGAACCGGACAGTTTTTGAAATTTTTTTAATTAAAACCGAACCGAACCAAACCGGATGAATAGTACCGGATCGGTTCTAATTTTAGACAAAAACCGGTCCAAACCGAACCGTGCCCACCCCTAGTAGATATGGTACCGTACAGTGAACGCGGAAAGAGTCGTTAAAGCTCATTGACTATGTTGCACAGTGACAAAAGAATAAGCAAACATCCAAGTAAATGCAAAAGTCTCTTTGAAAACGAACTCCCCCAATTAAGCAAAGAACTAGTTGTGCAAGAAGAAAAGGAACTGAGCCCATGTTGTCCATGACAATCAATTTCCAAGCTCAGTATGCGGCTGGAGATCTAATCCTTTGCCTTGACTCTCTGACTCTCTCTCTCTCTCTCTCTCTCTTCTGGCTCATAAACAAACAAAGGGTATGAATTTCTAATTTCTAACCCCTGTGTTGAATCTCCTCTGTTTTTCTTTTTCCTTTTTTCAATGGGGTTTGATCACAGAAAACTCATCCTCCAAACCAATTTCAGTGAGGAAGATTTCTGTCCAATTCAGTGTAAGCAAGCTCCGATCCAGGGGGGTTTCTGTTTTCTTTCTTGTTTCAAAAGATGCCGTGATGTATGTAAGAATCTTATAGTCTATGGTGGTAGTGAACTTCGTCCTCCACTTTTGCCAGACCCTACTCTTCCACCACCACCACCATCACCACCATCACCACCATTACCACCACTGATTGATTATCAGCCCCCATCTGAACAGAAACATATACTTGAAACAAGCATGAAAATTACAGGTTGTATGATTGGGGTTGCTCTTCTTGTTGCTATTGTTTTCTCTATTGTAAGATTTTATTGGCGCCGCAGCAATTCCAGGAGGAGGAGGAGTAGTTCTTTACCAATTTTGTTTGATACCCAACAAGATTTTCTTGATGAAGATCATGGACCTGTTCTTGATCATCCCATTTGGTACATCTACACTGTTGGGCTCCCGCAATCTGTAATTGACTCCATAACAGTCTGCAAGTATAAAAAAGATGAGGGGTTGATTGAAGGAACAGATTGTTCTGTTTGCTTGAGTGAGTTTGAAGAAGATGAGAGTCTTAGGCTTTTGGCCAAGTGCAGTCATGCCTTCCACATCCCTTGTATTGATACCTGGTTGAGATCGCATAAAAATTGCCCTCTTTGCCGCGCTCCAATTGTTTGTGACATTGCTAGGGATCAAGAAAGTGTCCCTGAGCCTATTTCGAGGGATTCAGGTTCGAGGGAAAGCATTGAGGTAGAGAATTTGGAGAATAATGGAGGGGTCGGAAGCCTTGGAAGTGGGACTAGTGAGGTTGGGATTACAGATGATGAGAATGTTTTTGCAATTCCAACTGAGGGAAGAACTGCTGAAAATTCAGGAAAGGTTTTGCCAAGTTCTACTGTGGCTGCTGGTAGTCGTGATCCAAGAGCATTAAGTGATTTGACTGACAATCGCCGTGTTACTGAAGAGGACATACAACCAATTAGGAGGTCAGTTTCGATGGATTCGTCATCTGCTTCGCGAATATACCGTGATGTGGCCAATGTCATTCCTGAAGAAGGAAGTTCAAATTCCCAATTAGTACATGTTAAGAATCCGAATTCGGGGATTGTTTCCAAGTATGGCAGTTCAAGTTCTAGCCTTGCCAAGCTAATGAGGAGTTCTTCAATTGGGTTTTCTCTGCAGATGGGGCCAATATCAATGAAAAGGCCTTTCTCATCTGGCAGGAAGTTTTTCTCATCCAAACATGGAAGGAGTCAAAGCTCAATCCTTCCGTCATGAAGATTTGGTTAGCCTTTTTTATGTCTCAAGTTTCAAGTCAATTCCAAGTAAAATTAGGGAATATATATATATATACATATGGCCTTCTCAGTGGCCTCTGCTGTATCTGTAGAATAAAACTTAAAAGTTGGTATAGAGGGTATGTCAATCTGAAGGACAGAAGCTGGTTCTACATGAAATAAGGGTGTTGGTACTGCAATTTCAATTTTTGAGGTTCTCAAATGTAAGAAAGAACATAAAGACTGCAAAAGTGTGGTCCTATGGCCTCTGTGATGGCAAATTTGCGTTTGTTGTGAAAAGTAAATGCCTTCAACAGGGGATACTTGAAATCTTCAAAACAATTTATACTTTTTTTTACCACAGAAATTTGCAATATAAGCACACTTCAGTTTTGATTTATCTTCTGTTTTCACCCCCTATTTTCCTGCATATTAGTCCAATGCCAGACTTAATAAGCATGGTTGAAACTTGTGAAACTGCTCTGAACATTCCAGCTCCTTTAATGTTTTTAAAGTTGATACTGACGGAATTGGAGTTATAGGAAGCTGAGTTTATGAGAAAATGCAGCTTTAAAATTCTTTGAGGATGCTTGTTTGTTGTGATTTTTTGTCTGTGTTTAATTTTATGTAGCATGATGGGAAGCTGCTGGCATACATTTGCTGCCAGTGCACGCAAACTCATTATTTGTTGTCTGAATAGTTCTCTAGTCAGCAAAACACTGCTTAAGTCCACCACAATTCAATGTGCAAATTTTCTATGGAAAACCGAATCACGTAAACAGGTTGCCAAGGCGGCAGGGCAATAAGGAATTGCCCAGCAAACCACCAAGTCTCTGGTCTCCGCTGTCGTTGGCATCAGGACAATACTTCCTTCCTTACCCCATAATATTTATGCATTCCACAACTATGTATCGTTTAATTTAATTAAATCACTATTTATAGACAATATTCAATGACCAATAATTTTTTATAATTTGTTTTAAACAACACTTGAAAACATTTAAAAAGGTGATCACATTTATTTTTATTTTAAACAAAAGGATGGGTTTCAATGGTCTGACCTCCAACAGTCATGACCAGTAATTTTTTATAATTTTTTTACGAATTGAAAACATTTAAAAAGGTGACCACATTTAAACAACACGAATTGAAAACATTTAAAAAAGATTGTAAAAATATATCGATGAAGTCAGCGCTTTTATTGTTGGCTGTTGGATGTGCATTTGCACGAGATGATTCGTGCTCTTGCCCACACTTAATAATTTATCTTCTTCAAAAGCACATGCATGAGACTCACAAAAAATTCGGCTTAAGCCAAAGCTAGGCTAAATGTGGCCCGATTGGAGAGCTAAAGGGCCAAATGTGTGCCTCTAAATTTGGCCAAAATTTTGTTTAGCCCATGGTTAGAAATGGATTTTGTATTATTTTAGGACTATATTTAGGATATAGCCTATGACTGAAGATGGCCTAAAAAAAAGTTCCTCCTTATAGTTAAAGAGGGAAGTATTGTCTTTTCTTTAAGCCTTCATTCTCACAGCTCTACAATATGCTATGCTCAAACTTCAAGGAGCATGTGTCGAACAAATAGGATCCCAAGTAAAATATATTCTTCAGTTTTGGCATGTGTTTCGTGACAATGAAATCAGAATTTTGTGTGTGGATCTCACAAAATATAAATAATAAAATAAGCGATTTCAAGACATACCTAAACATCAAAAATAAATATTATATATTCATTATAATCATAATTGTTTGCGACAAATTTTCATATTTTGAAATCATTGCATAACAACCACGTCATTTATACTATTAAAAATATTTTTCTCTGCACCCAAGTAATCATTCATTTATAAATTAACCTAATTTTAAATTTTAATAATATAATATTGAGATTGAGAGAAAAGCTCACAAACAATGAGAAAGTTTGCTTCCTGTCTACGCCAAGAAAAGAGAAAAATGGATTAAAATGTCTTTGGTTTTTAGCAATTTGTGTAAAGAGGTAATATAATAATAATAGTTTTATTAAAACTTTTGGGAATGGGTTTGCAAAAGGAGGCGTAGTCTTGGAGGAAACATAGGTTTGGCTGAGTAGGGCCTAACGTGGTAAAATAAACATGTTAATCAATATGGATTATCCAATAACAACACACTACTTTCTCTCTTTATATAATACTAGCCTCTCTGCACGCGCTTCTGCGCATGCGAGAGGTTTTTTTTTAAAAAAATTTAAATTTATTTTAAAATTAAAAAAAGATAATGAATATTTGTGTTCCATAAAAATAGGACCCATTATCTGAATTTTCTTTTAATTTTAATTTTTTTAATACAAAAAATTGTGAATTTACCATATTATCCTCATTTAATTAATAATTTCAATTCTTAATATTTGCATTAACCAAGGGCATTTTCTGGTATTTTGAATGTTTCACCATTCTCTGCCTTTTGCTTTATATATATAGATAAAAACTAAATAGGAGCCTGGAACTGCATTGGTCCCAACATGCCTTTGCCCTTGTTTCATGAGGTCAATGGTGTGGCGCATCAACTACCTCGATGTGTTTTTTCTTTCTTCTATCAAGGATCATTTGCTGTCCTCATTTCTTCTTGGTGTATTACTTGAGGATAGTTGTTATGAGCATTAAGTTGCTTTAATTATTGACCCCAAAAAAAAAATATATATATATATATATATGTTGCTTCAATAAAATTATTGTTTTCCTGACAAGAAATTTGTAGTTCAATTGGTTAATCATAGTTATTCATGTCCACAAGTTTTTATGTATTCAAATTTTCCTCTCCAATATATATACTCTTACGCAGACGTCTAGATGTTATAACCGTGCGGACATCTAGATGTTATAAGCATGCAAATGCCATGTATTTCTGCTATCCCTTCCAACTTTCCAATCCACACGGTAATAATATACACACGTCCGCATAGGAGTATATATCATTTTTGTTATTCTGTTATTACCGTGAGAATCCATTAAAAATAAATAAAAAATAAAAAATAAAAAAATAGAAAATACATGACGTTTACACAGTAAAAAATGTCCAAACGTCTGGCATAGGAAAAAAATTGTTTATAATTTTCCCTCATAACCAAAAAAAACAAGATAAGCAAAACGCATTGAACATTTATGGATTACTTGGGCCTTCATTGGTGATAAAAAGTCATCCCAACAAGAAAACTGGACGAAGGAAAAGAAAAAGCAAAACAAAAAGTACTAGAGGAGAATAGATACATACTCCGTCGCCCACAGAGGAGCTGGCATGCTACTTACAACCATGGGCTTTAGCCCATTATACCTGTGGCTGGTCCAGGTAAAGACCCAATATGACACGATTTTGTACCAAAATAAAAAGGGAGCTTCACTAATATACCCAAAATGGGAGCTAAAATTATAAAAAAACCCTACATGGAATGCGCTTTAGAAACACACCCAAAATCCATTTACTATATAAAAAATTGGTGTTGAAGTTCCTATAAATTACAGGACTGCCACTGATGCCCAACAGAAAAAAAAAAAAAAAAAAAACTCAAAAAACACCTAAAACAAGCCCAGCCCAATTTTATAAAAACACCCAAACTTTTTTTTTTTTTTTTTTGGTTACAAAAAGTCCAAACATTTTATTACAACATAAAACTGTCTCGAAAACCGTAACTTCAAGCATGCATCTTCATTAAACCATCTCTGCAAAACGTCTCTTCATTTCACCGTCTTCATCATTTATGCAAACTGAAACTCCATAACTACCACCAAACTTGATCTACTTTCAAAAACCAACACCACACACTAACCTCCACCTACAAAACAAAGACAAAATTTCAGAGAACAATTTCAACAAGAAAAGGCTTCAGAGGTAAGACATTTAAAAACCAAACCTTTAGTATAATGTTGACTAATTGCTATAAAGTTCCAGTCTATGGTAATAACAGTATTTTAGATTCGAATCCAAGACAAAATCTTGAAACTATATTGGATTTTCACTATTGGACTAACTGCATATGACTATAAAATAGTCAGTTTTCAGCAACTCAAAAAAGAAAGAGATATTTAGTCAAATACAGATTCTTAACACTTTACTGTCATGTTGATTAATTGTTGTAAAGTTCCAGTATAAGGTAATAACACTGCTTGTTTCCTATGGAATCCTATTTCTAATGCATGTCGACCACTATAAAGTTCCAGTCTAAGGTAATAACACTCTTAGTTTCCTATGAAATCCTATTTTTAATGCATATCTACCACTGTAAAGTTTCAATCTAGGGTAATAACAGTATTTTAGATTCGAATCTAGGACAAAATCTTGAAACTATATTGGATTTTCATTATTGAACTGAGTGCATAGGACTATAAAATGGTCGGCTTTCAGCAACTCAAAAAAGAAAGAAATATTTAGTCATATACCCATTGTTAACATTGCTAGTTTACTTTCATGTTGATTAATGGCTGTAAAGTTCCAGTATGGGGTAATAACACTGATCGTTTCCTTTGAAATCCAATTTCGAATGCATGTCTACCACCGTAAAGTTCCAGTATAGGGTAATAACACTACTTGTTTCCAATGAAATCCTATTTTGAATGCATGTCTACCACTATAAAGTTCCAATATGAGGTAATAACACTGCTTGTTTCCTATGAAATTCAATTTCTAATGCATGTCTACCATTGTAAAGTTCCAGTATAGGGTAATAACACTACTAGATTCTTCTGAAATCCTATTTATAATGCATGTCTACTCCTTATAAAGTTCCAGTATAGGGTAATAACACTGCTAGATTCATCTGAAATTCTATTTCTAATGCATGTCTACCCCTTGTAAAGTTCCAGTATAGGGTAATAACACTGCTAGTTTCATATAAAATCCTATTTCTAATGCATGTCTACCACGGTAAAGTTTCAGTATAAAGTAATAACACTGCTTGTTTTCTATGAAATCCTATTTCTAATTCATGTATGTAAAGTTCCAATAAAAGGTAATAACATTGCTACCTAACAACAAATTATAGTCGACTCAAAAATCAATAGTGCATAAACAGAAAAAACACGAATATACTCAGATTCAATTGAAAAAAAATACCTCAATTAATATGATAACCGAATCAAATATCACAAATTTGTAACCACAACTCAAACCAAACACAAAACAAATCCACAACCAAACAAAATCTGAAATCAATCCAAATTATAAACATAAAGAAATTAAAATCACAATTTAAAACTCAAACGAATATCTAAATACAAATTAGAACGAAATCAGAAAATCCAATAGCTTATCTCCAAATCGACAATAACAAAAATAAACATATAAAATCAAGAAGAATGAGATCTACGTTTCAAATTTAAACTCCAAAACTACAAAAATTATGATAACTTAACCAGCAACTTAATTAATCGAACATGAAATCACCCAAATCAAACTACAATAAAATCAAATATGAATTCAAATTAAAAAAAAATCAAATACCTCAAAATCGAAGATTGCAGATTGAATAGGATTTTCTACTAAGCCAAGTCACCAATGCACCATGAGCCATTTCATCCCCTGAATCCACCAAGTCATTGTTCATTTGCTCATGTTGCAAATCCTCCAAATTTTTCACAGATCCAGCATCTAATGGATTGCCAGTGCCAGTGCGTCTGACTTTAGCTTTTGTCGTGCCATTTGGACTAACATGCTTGAAGGCAGAGCCTTCGTCAACTCCATCTTCCAAAGCATTACTGCTTGATGTTCCCTGAATTGAGATGGCTACAAGTTTTGATCCACGGGCTTGGAAAGGGGTCTCTTAGTTTTCCTATATCCAAAAGATGAATTAAGTAGAATTAGAAGAAATAGTTACCTTACACAATCAGAATCCTATGACGTCATCATTCTTATTCTTTTTTAGAGATATATATATATATATATATATATATGAGAACAGAGCTTAGGATTTCATCGTCAAAACTGAGGTGGAAGAACAAAAACTGAAAATTGGGGTTGAAGATGAAGATGAGAGACTGGAGGTCGTGAGTTCTGATACGGTGTTTATTAGGAATTCCAATTTTATGTTAAAAGGGTAATAAAGGTATTTCATCTTATAATTAAATTAAAAAATATACAGCTGTTGATTTTTGGGTTTATTTTGGGTGTGTTTATATACATTAAATAGTATAGGGTATTTTTATAGTTTTATGCCTAGAAATGGGTATTTAACTAATTTTCTAAAACAAAAATGATGTCTGTTTTTTTTTTTTGGGGTTTTATTAAAAAAGAAAAGAAAATAAGTGTTTGGATCAAGCTTTATTGGGGTCGCATGCAATTGGTTGTAAACGTTTCTTAACTTTGATCGAGTCAATATTCATTCCCGAAACATGTGTAACACGTTCATAACATGTTATCTTTATTTTATTGTTGTGGCTTTCTTTTTATTTTGAAAAACCTTTTAGTTTGTATTCTTTTTGGTAACTTGTTTAGGCATTCAAGGGCGGAACTAGGAATTTTTCAACGGGTGGACTAGCTAAAGTTATTAGCTTAAAATTTAATGATTATTTTTTTTGGTACTTACAATTTCTATAGTCTTTCTAGAAATAAAAATAAACAATTAATCATATAAACCAAGCTAGTTCATAGCTCTATAGACTAATTTTCAATAAATTCTAACATAAACCAAATAGGGTTTAACTCCATAGTGGATTGAACATCTAAGACTTTTTACCTAGATTGACGTTAGGTTCTTTCATGCATTCATATCATACATGAAAAGTTGTTTTATGTAAAAATATTGACTAAGTATGAAAAATGGGTTTTCGGAATAATCATTTCCTCAAAATAATTTTTAGTAGCTTTTATTCCTCACACATCAAATAAGAAAACTTGATTTTATGAGATTTTAGTATGAAGTATATATTGACTTAATGAGCCATCATTTTTAGCCTAAATCGTATTTTGCACTAAAACCGATTTTTCATGTTTTGATTTGGTGGGAATTTGATTTTCTAGTATTTTTATTTGAATCCAAATGAGGAGTATTTCCTTATTTACATTGTAAACTTAAGTAAAAATAGAGCCCTTAGTGTGGTTCCACCCTTGTAGGCATTTGTATTAATGCGTTAGATATATGTTTTTATTTTGTTACAAAAAATTAACGACACTACAAAACAAAAGTGGCAACAATCACTATTATTTGGTGACATTTGATGACGGTTGCCACTTTTTTTTTTTTTTTTTTTTCTAGTGCGAGCATAATGGATAAACACAATAGGACACACTAAATTTGCATCATAAAATTTCCTGTACGGTTTTTGATCCGTTCTCTTTTGTTTCTTCCGGCCAAAGTTATTCCAAAAGATAAAAAGGGCATGACCTGAAAAAGCCAACACCAAGGAGATTCGGTTTTCACCAGAGGTTCAGTTGAGAGCAGGTACATATATAGGGGGGGAGAGGGGAGAGAGATAGCTATAAAAAGCTGGAAAGAGAGAGCTTTTTAAAGTGTAAAGCCATTTGTAAATTATACATACATACATATGATACGTGAGGTCAAGTACAAGGCAGGCAGCAGGGTTGCATGAAGCAGCCTTGGAATGCCTAAAAAGCTTTCTACATGTTCATAAACACATGTAGCAAAAGATATATCATATCTGCACTGCACCAAGCCAGGCCACACCCAGAATTTATGCCTCAAAATAGAGAAAGCAATAATTTGTAAATTGAAAAAAATATCTTTGTCAGAGCCGATTGAATTAGTATAGCCATCAATAATTCGCAAATTGAAAGTGTGTTAACAACAGTCAGGACTCTACACATTTCTCATGATGACAGCTGAACAAAGAATCTATCCTATTTTTTCTTCTTTTTTTATTTGGAACATTCAAATGAACCATTATGCATGCATATATCCATATTGATCTTGTAAGTACATAATGGTGGGAAAATGATCTCTTACTGGATAATCTAATTTGTTATGTAGATTCTTATTTGAATGCATGATCTAAATTAATGTATAGTTTAACATTTGGAAGCAATGGCGGAACCAGGAATTTTTCTTGGGGTAGGCTAAATTTTTTTTTTCTTGGCTTCTTGTATAATATAATATATCATTCTTCAAATTGTCTAGAATTTTTATTTGTAAGGGGGGCAAAAGTCCGAAAACAGCTAGTTAAATTTTAAAAACTCAAAAAAATTATGAACTGAACTAGATAGTTCATTCTTTTTCCAAACACTGACACAACTATAACCAAACCCCCCAATAAAACACAAATAAGTAGAGATAAAAATGGAAGCCAATTAATTAGCAAACAAATAGACAATACAAAATTGAATGATTTGGTTGGAGGAATAGAGCAGATGTTCCAACTGGTGATGTTATCTTTGACTTTTTTTCTTTGTTTCGAAGACCTCTGATTTTTGGGGTGAAACCATGAAAAATTTGTCAGTGTTGTTCCAGCCAAAATGACCACAGAGACACCACACTGAAAGGAGGAGGAAGAAAAAAAACTGGAGGAAAGTAGAGCCGGTTCATTTATTTTTAGACATCAGATGAGAGGAAGAAGAAGAAAAAAAGAGAAGAAAGAAGAAAACTAGCGGAGAAGGAAAAAAAAAAAAAAAAAAAACAGAAGAAGTAAGAAGAAAGAAAAATGTTAGAAAAATAAATAAATAATAAGAAGCTTTTCGTGGGCTGAGGAAAAAAAAGCTGCCGGGTGTGGGAGATTTGTGGGCTAATATTTAATTATAGTATATTTTATACATACATTCATGCCTAAATGAAAACTTAGCACTGGGCTAAAGCACATATGCACCCCTTCCTACTTCAGCCTGTGTTTGTAAAGGGTTTTTAGTCCAAGAGTAGTTATTCTTGCACTCGAGATTCTATGATCAAAAAAATAGAAGAACACTATGCTTTAAAAAAATAATTAAATGATAACCATTAATTAAGTGGTCAAATGAATTCGGATTCAAGTGATTTTTGTTTTTGGTAGAAATGATCTTAGAAGGATATCTAGAAGATAGACGGCTTAGATTATGAATGTACAGTACAATACGTGTGAGCCCTACAAAAATGTCCATCAAATAAACTTATTTTGAGAAATCTCTCAATAAAAAGGTAAATCAAAATACAATACAGTCAATATGCATGACAATGCTCACTAGCTCCCCTCCTTTCCTTTGAATCCAAAATAGTATACTGTCAAATTAATGGTCCAAGTTTTTCTAATATTCCTGCCAAAGAGGCCTAGACAAGAAAAACACCAAACAAAAATATCTCAGCTGTTTCAAACAATGTGATGGAGAGTATGAATTAGGTAGCTAGATGCAAGCCCAGTAGCCGACCAATTAACACTGGATTAGTTAGCTGCTGATGATACAACTTGCTATGGAGGGGATCAAATTTTAGGTAAACACTTTCAAAATCAAATCATCTGGAAAAGACAAGTTGCCATTTTCTGAAAACAAATATTAGATTTATATATGAAAGTACTGGACATATAAAATATAATAGATTAGGTGCGTTGCATATATGACATGATTCCATGAAGATAAAGTGAATGGACTTGTTAAAGTCATCAAAAAGTTGCTTCCAAATCCGGAATTGGAATCTTTTATTTATTATATCTTACTCGCCATATGCAATCAAATTTTGCACTTGGGTCCCAAAGCTCTCTGGTCATGACTTTCGGGTTGTTTTTCCCTTTCAAAATCTGGCCCTCAAAGATTTAACGTTTTGTAATGCCTCCCCCTACTCTAAACATTCTGTTTTTGTCTGCATATTAATTATTCTTAAAGGCTAGAGCCTAGAGCTAAAAACAATTAAGCAGCTCTCTTGTCGTTGTCAGTAGGATATAACTTAATTGATTGAGTTTTTTCACTTATATTCATGTGGGCAGAGATTCAAAATTGACACCCAATAAATATTTATGTAACCCCTCCTCCAATTGCTTGTGCTATTAAGAAAAAAAAAACAATTAAGCATATCCATGAGCTATAATATATTGAAGAACTGTTAGTCTTTTTCCTTCCTATTCATTAGAAACTTAGCGCAATAAGTCAAATATATTGAATAATTTTCATATAAACTGATCCAAGCTACAAAGTTGGCTTGCTTGACAACCTATTCGACAAGTTTAATGGGACTTAGATAGCATACGGGTTCGTTTAAGTTACATAATAAAATTGATGTAGTACTTTTTATATCTCCGCACCGCATATATGAAAGGAAAATACTTGGCTCTCTTTACATGTAAAGAGTTCTTTCTCGTTGCAAGTAAATTACAATATGACACGTGTATAAAAACTTTTCATATTGTAATGTTAATGAGTTAATTTCGCATAGCCAAGCAGTATCCGGCATAAAAATGTTCAAGTGTGGATAATCCACATACCAATCTGCAAGCAAGCATGCGTAGAGGCAACAACTTGGTTCATCTAAATTTTAGGCCATTAAAGGACACATAAAAATACAAGATAAGTTGTTTTCATCTACCGATTACATAAAGCATAAAGCATATAATGCCAATAAGTAGACAAATTATTAAGAAGGGTTATTGAGCTAAAAGCTGAGCTTCCTCTTGAATCCTACCCACCATTTCATACACATCAGCCGCAATCTCATTCATCGAGGTCAGCTGAGAGTTATCTTCAACCTGTCTCATCAATTCATATACAAAAATCTATGTTTCAATTATTTATCAAAACAAAAATAAATAATTTTTTTTTATTGAAAACTTAAATTAAAACTGAATTTGTTTTTATTTATTTTAATTTTGAACTAACCTTGACGCTGAAAGTGTAGAGGATCATATTATCCGCAGTTGTGACATTAACGTGAAGAATCATAAGGCCCAGGGAGTGCAAACCAAGCACCATCTTCAAAAGCTGTTTGGGTTGCTTTTTCATAAGCACTTTAACATTGGCATGGCTTTCCACCATTGTCACTTCAACATCTGCAATGGCAGACTGCTTCTCGGCCATTAACTCATTTGAATGCACTGAGCTATTATATACGCCATGGCCATGACTGTTCAAGCAGGTCGAATACTGAGGGAAGGTGAAGAAGCTTGAGAAGATTGAGGCCAAATTCAAGTGTTGTTGCTCGGTTCGTCTATGGCCCTCTAGAGATTGCAAAAGTTGCTCAAGCTCCTTCACGAAATTAATAGCTCCACCTATGATTGAAGCTTGGTCACCCTATATACCCAAATGAGCTACACATCAGTCATTAGACAACATTAATTTTTAGTATATGTATATAACATAATAATAATTTTATCTTTTTTCAGATGATTTGACATGATCAACTAGCTACCTGTTGCGTATGTAAAGATAAAAAAAATAATCTGACATGTTATGTTATAAGACTGTGATGTATGAGAGATGAATGGAAAAGTACTCTTTGGGCGTAGCAAGCAGGCATCATAGCTCGGAGCGCAGCAAGGTAGTCGTTCATTTGTTTTCTCCGGTTGCGTTCAACAGCAATGTGGGTCATCCTCTGAGTCTCCATATCTTCCTTGTTCTTGATGTTTTGGATGCGCCGTCTCTTTCTCCGGCCTGTCGAAGCTGCCGGAGCTTCTGTTGAAGAGAACGCACGATTGAAAGCCGGCCCACTGTTGGTTTCAAAGTCGTTGACACTTTGCAGCATTGAAGCTTCCAAACTCGGGTTATTGAAACCTTGTTGACCTACATCATTGTTGAGCATATGATGATCAGTGTACACTTTCTCTTCCTGATGATCTTCTCCAAAACCAAAGCCATGGCTCCAAGATCCTCCTCCTCCTCCTCCTACGGCGTGGAAATCCTTGAAACCATAGCTGTATCGGTCTGCTTGTAACACCACAGCTTCTAACGTCATTCTCTCTCTCTCTCTCTCTCTCTCTCTGCACGGACTAAAACCCAATTGGAAATTACAAAATTTGAGGCAAGAAAACTTTTTTCTGCTCCGTGTATGGAGATCTAGGATCACTATAATTTATAAGGAGAATAATCTTCCAACAGACACGAAGACTAAGTGACCGATTTGCTTAGCAAGTGGCAGAGAGAGATGAAATATTAATCTAGCCAACTTGTGGGCGTTGGAGAAAACTCTGTGTATGTGTTCGATCAATATTTCACTCTGTATTTTTTTCTTGGTTAGTTTGATCATATATCTTTATTTATATATGCCAGTTTTGGCAAGGCTGATGCGCATATTGTATTAAATAAATAAATAAATAAAGGTATATATTGTTTAAAGTTTGTACACACACACATGTGAGCTTTTGTTTGTGATTCTTTTGCTTCGAAAGTAGTGTGCATTTTCATTTGGTCATAATGACTGTTTGACGTAGGACTGACCCTGCAGGTATTGTACGTGGCATACTGGGAGAAGCACAAAAGCAGGATGGGGTCAGTCAGTGTACAAAAGTTTCGTTGTCAGGGGAGAGAATCCATGGGAGTGACCAAACAATGAGAAATGGAGACATGTTCTGCGATCATCCATGACAAAGACCAAAACACACCCAATTATTTACAACTCCCTTTTCTATTGACTGATTGAATGTTGTATAATTTTACAACATTTGCGAACATCATAAGGTAGTATTCATACATTATCTTATGATTTGTATTTAACTTTCCATCACAATTTGTGTTCAACTTTCCATAACTATTTTGGAGAATATTATGTCAAGTGATATATTAGAAATATTATGTCAAGTGATAGATAAAAAAATATGATGTCGTCCTTTGTGCGTGGCATCCGTATCATATTGTCAGGGATGCCTTAACAACACATGGCTCGCATCTATATCAATCACATCACATGAACCTCCATGATCTCGAATTCACGCTCCACTTCTACCAACAAAATAAGAAAAACTACAATATGTAGATGGCCATTGAAATATGAAATGTCAACCTTAATTCGAAATTCATCCATGTGTTGGTTACGATTATTCTGATTAGACAGATTCTAGGGTTACTCGCCTGCAAGAACACGAAACTCCTTCTCGGACTCC
Organism: Prunus persica; assembly: GCF_000346465.2. Taxonomy (NCBI): domain Eukaryota; kingdom Viridiplantae; phylum Streptophyta; class Magnoliopsida; order Rosales; family Rosaceae; genus Prunus; species Prunus persica. Next base: position 20,145,522 of record NC_034014.1, read on the forward strand.
TCGTCACTCTCAATTACAGGATGCGGATTGCAGGCTTTTCGATTAGGTTCACAACAGGTTGACAGAATTGATTTCCCAAACCCACCAAGAAACGACGAACCTCTTCTACTTGCATAGAAAGAGCTCCAAACTTGACATAAGTAACATGATCCGTGGTGCCACGGGTCCTATCACTAGCATCTTGGTTGATCACTGGGCCCACCATATTTGCTCTGATGCCAACTGATATAGTGTGACAATTAATAGGCTAAAACTTAGCCAAGAAACAAGAACTTTGGAATCCACCAAGAAGAATGGGAGAATCTCAAGTTTATTCAAAGTCCGAAAATAACATAACATCCATAAACCACGGGTTAAAGTTTGTTTAAATACTCCTAGAAACCTTAGGAATTAAACAAGAAATTAAAAGGGAAAATAATAAAAATTCAAGGAACAAGTTAAAATGATAAAATGTTGTTTTGGGTTGCTAAACGAAGTCAAACGTGTATGGATGCACAAGCAATGCTCCAACTTTCCAATTTTTCCTTTGCACAAGCAATGCTCCAACTCTTCCTCAATTGCTTCTACCATCTGTTCTACGTCACTTTCCCAATTAATGATTTCCCCTCCACTTTTTAAGTAAGTAGACATACCATCATCAAACTAATTCCCTCTAGTCTATATCGAGATATATGGTTTAACTCATTTCTATTCTCAATTTGACTCTATAATAGCCTCTATTCCACATAATCATTGGGTAATGAAATTTTGAAACAGTTGTATAGCTTCCCAGTTGAATGGATTCTACGGAAATCTGAAGTGATATATAGTTCTGTAGAAAATTCTGTCCATACCAAGCTTGTCTACTTCTATACATTCTTTGCAATCACCAAAATTGATGCGTTGTTGTTGTGACCCACAAGTCGTTACAATCATCAGAGAAAGAATCACACGTAGCTTTGCTTCAAATGCATAAAGTCAATTATTGATGAAATACGTTTTCATTTACGTCTTAAGTAAAGCCTAGCTACACTCTATATTATAATATGCTTCTGTTTCCCTTCCTCTTATCTATCTCATCAAATCTGGACTTTTTCTAAGGAAAGCGTCTTGTAGCATGTTTGCCTACACCAAATACTGTTTTTTAAGTGTTCAAGTTATTCCCCAAACCAGAGACTAATCAAAACTTCTGTAGCAGGAAATATGCTACGCCAGCTTAATTAAATTCCTTAGTCTGTTTTTATTTTTTTTATTTTTTAGTACAAGCGATTGGGGGAGGGGGTTTACGCACAAATATTCATTGGGTGTGCGTGGAGGTTTTGAACCTCTGCCCATATGAGCGGAGGTGGAAGAATTGATCAACCGAATGAGCTATACCTCACACATTAGAGGTTTAAATCCAATATAGATTGAATTATGATTTTTTCAATCCAATCCAATGAAAATTATAACTTTCTTAATGAAAATTACCTAATGAGCAAAATAAACATGAAACTAACTAGATTGGATTTGATTTGATCCTCACAAACAAATCTGATCCAATCATTTTGGTTTTGAAAATTAGGGATCCAATCCAATCCGTCAAATCATCAAAACCGATTAAAATTAGATTAGATAGATCGATTTGCGTAATCTTAAATCAACTTGATTTTAACCGATATAAATCTGATAAAATCCCATTAATGAGCTTTCAGTAATAGTACTTAACTAATATTTAATTTAGATACATTTTGAGTTGTTGAATCTCTTGTTTAAATTTGTGAGATAATGGTGTTGAATATAAGATCATATATAGGCCTGTCGCCAGGTTGTGCCACAATGCATGTGTTTGAACTTTGAACTTTGCCCTTTTAATGGCCTCTAGCTACCTGGTTGTTTTGTTTGGACTTTAGTTTACACACTGTCCTGCAGTTTCTGGGGTAGGGGCATTTTGTGTTCTAAATAATTGCCTGGAAATCTGTTTTCCTCCAAATTTATTTTGTTTGGTTGTGCCTAGGATAGACGCCAGGGGAACTTGTGGGAGAGGCAGAGAAAAAGTCAAGTAGAATCTTAAATGATTTGGGAAATTAATTTCAACTCAATAAGCTCCAATTGTTTCCTATTAGCTGGAATTTCGTGGAGGATTGGTAATCATGTTAGAGGACAAACATGAAGACACGTATATGTAATTAAATTAAGGGGTGGTTTTACTTGAAGGATCTGGATCCTCTAATTGAAATTGTCCATTACAAGTTTATAGCTTCTCCTAGTTTTTTTAGGTTTGGTAATAATCTTTTGAGACGCGTTTTTGTGTCCCATTATAACTACAGCAGTTACTTCCTTCAAAAGAAATTTTGTTTTGGGTTGACAATTCTTGTAACGATACGATTGATGACTCAAACTCGATAGAGAATTATTACAAGGTTTGGTAAATTCAACATAAAATAAATAGTATACGAGTCGAGTTAGTGTCGAACACAAGTAAAGCCCAATTTTGACAAAATAAACACCTGAAGATCATTTAAATGATAAAATGGCTAACGATACTATCATTAGTGCCTAATAATACAATGAGCACGAATAACTGTGTCTGTTATCTTTTAGCCACTGAACATCCAACAAAAGATTTTTATTAACAAATTGACCATGTATATAGAGTCACGACTAATGCTAGTTGGGAGACTTCCATTGAGGAGGCTGCACAAGATGCCCAACTGCCGCGCCCCACAATTGTTGGAAGAATAGCCACTCCTATAATTCTGATGTGGTAGGCAAGTGCATGATTAATTAGAAGAAGCTTATTTTATACAAGTTTGGTAGGCTTTATTGGCCTTATTGTGACACTGTTTGCGACGTATATATCACGGATCTTGATTTTATTTATATATATACGACTTCAAGGAAGACTAACACCTAAGTCTTATGTCCTGATGAAATTAAATTAACATAGTTAAGCGTTTTTTAGACTAAATGAATATTTGAAGTTTTTTTTTCTTCCTAAAATCTTTATTCTTCTATCAAAACTATAAACCCAACCAAGGACATGGTTTTGGCTGGGTTGAGGAGGGGGCTTCTTGGCTCCTGCCTTTACTAGGGGAGATTTCGGAGCTAAATGGGTGTCAGGTACGGAGATCTCCAACGGGTATGGGGAGAGGATGGTATTGATGTGGGACCATATATTTTCGTCTCCAATCAGGGCACGCGACGTGGAAAAGAAGATTATCTCTTAAATTAATTAATTAAATCAGTTTATCTGGCTAATTAATTAATTGGGATAAATATCTTAATTAATATGATATTATCTTTATTTAAAGAGATAATATCATTAATTAAGATATTATCCTAATAAAGAGAAGATAATATCATTTAATTCAGATATTATCTTCTTAAGAGATAATATATTTAATTCGGATATTATCAAAGCCGACTCGATCCCTACGAAACCCTAGCCCCGAGGCTCCTATAAATAGACGACCTCATTCATCATTCAAGGGACTTCAGAAAACCTACTCCTTATACCAGCGAAAAATACCCGAAGCTCTCTCTCCCTCTCCACTCTCCATATTTTCTCCACACGGCTCCGGCCACCACACATGGCTCCGGCCATCCGGTTTACACCCTACATAAAACTCCGTACCCTCTGCTTAGCTATTGTCTTCCTACAAACACTCAAACTAACTTAGGCATCGGAGGGCCTTTGGCCAACACCCCCCAGGTGTGGTCTATTTACTCTAATCTTTTTTACAGGAATCGAGGAAGAGAGAGAAGGAAGATCGAAGGTTGAAGGATCTAGAAGCGAATATTCTCTTGTGAGATTATTTGCACAAACATTTGGTGCTTTCATTGAGAGCACGAGTTATACTCAACGCGTGCTCAAGGAATCCGTTCCTGTTATTTTCCAATCCACCGAAGCCTTCCAAACAACCATGGTTGGAAGCAAGCGCATGAGGAGCAAAACAGCCGCGATGGCTCAATCCGTGACGGCCCAAAGCTACTCCTCCCACGATCCAGCGATCGACATGTTAGCTCAACCATCTCTCGCCGCCATGAACCCACAACAAACCCTTGTTGTCGCACCACAGCAGCCGCCCCGTGTGACTGGAACCACCGTGCCACCCGCCGGACTCGCAACTGGGACCACTGCACCGGCCTCTGCCGCCGTTGTACCATCTCAAGGCCTCGTCGCCGAATCTAGCCACTTTCATAGCTCCGCCGTCGAGCATGGTGGAACCTCACATCAAGGTGGGCTCACTACCACCGCCAACTTTGGCCCAATCTTAGAGCAACTTCAAGCATTCCCTCCATTGCCTCCACGCTCGACGCACGCTCCCGCCTACACATCCAATGAGACCCTAGCCCGTGTGCAATTGGGCTCCACACATTTCTTTCCTCCCGATCCACGAAGTCAAGTAGACCTTAATCTGAGAGTTGACCAGCTAACTCAAAGAATGAACGACCAAAATAATTTGATGAGGCAATTCCTCAACCAAATAAACTTGGCTCAAAACCTTGGCCTTGGACAACAGGGCGAAGAGAGAAGGATGAACGAATGCACCGATAGGCAGTTCGGTGGGAACCAAGCAGGTCGAGCAAGAGTAAGCAGACAAGGAAATGCACAACAACGCGATCAGCTCACCGACATGTCGCAAGCATCCGCAAGCCACACTCAGAGCAGACGAAGTCTCCCATCCAGATTGAATTTAAGGACCAACGTGCACTATAGGTTAGGCTCACAACTTGGCATCTGCGCCCACCTAGGCCCCCAAGGAGGTCAAACCGACAATCATCACAATGAGGACAGTGAAGAAAGACACTCTACTACTCTCTCTCGAAGAACCAATTCTCGTCACCAAGTTACAGAAAATTCATCGCAAATGCAGTCCACTAACACGCCGCCTAGGCAGCGCAACCGAGAAAGTCGACCCTTGCAAACCAATGAGGAAGTTAATTAGCCTCGCCCAAATTGTAAAGGTCATCAACGTGGCTGACCAGCCATGTGTGCGGAAGACGTTGAGAAGCTTGTGAATAACCGACTTCGAGACTTAAAGATTGGAGGAAATTTCGAAGATGCACTACGCATGGAGGTAGACCAAGCAAACTCTTCACCTTTCACCACCGAAATCGAGCAAGCTGCTCCCCCGAAATGATTCTCAACGCCCTCTTTCACATGTTTCAAAGGGGATTCCGATCCCGAAAGCCATCTAAAGCATTTCAAGAGCCTTATGATCCTACACAAAACTGAAGACGCATTAATGTGCAAGGTCTTTGCAATGACTTTGCGAGGAGTAGCTCAGGGCTGATTCCACACCCTGCCATCCGGGTCGATCAACAGCTTCAAGGAGCTTGTTTATGTCTTCACCAAAGAGTACACTTCTTATCAGATGATCAAGAAGAACCCTGACCATCTGTTCAACGTGCACAAGAAGTCCGATGAATCCCTCCGAGACTACATCAAGAGGTTCAAAACAGAGAGGGCAAACATTGTAGGATGTGATGACCAAATTGCATCATCCGCCTTCAAGAGGAGGTTGCCAATTGAATGTGAGCTGTATCGCGAGCTGACCATCTCTCCCCGCCAAACATTGATAGAAGTCTTTGCTACAGCAGAGCGCTACGCACTATGGGACGACGACCAGATTGCCAGGAAGAAAGCTGATCAATCAGCTAAGCAGGCAAGCAAAGAGAACGGCAAGCGCAGATCACAGCCTCAGGAAGGTGCTCGAGCAACAGAGAGCTACACCAAGTTCACTATCCGGATACACCAGATCCTAGCCCAAGTAAATGACATGCCTTGGTTGAAGAAACCATCACCTTTAAAGGGAAACCTAACCAAGAAGGATACCACTAGATACTGCACATTCCATGAAGGGTATGGTCATTACACAAACGACTGCTTCGCCTGGAAAAGGTACCTCGAAGATCTAGTCAGAGACAGCTATTTCACGGAATTCATCTCAAGGAGGGCTATTCAACAAATCAAGGATTGTGACGCAACTAACAATGAGCCTCCACGAAAAAAGCCATATGGATCAGCACGATCCTAGCTTACTCTAAGAGCCCGGGCTGACCACCAGGGGGTAGAAGAGAAAGATCAAGCACGCGACTTTCGCCTTCCAAGCCGTCACTAGCTACCAAGTTATGGAAGATAAACCTTTCATCATCTTTCAATGGAAGGAAGTTCTAAGGCAATGGAATGCCCATCACCTCCATTGAAGACAAGTTACTTTTGACGTTACTCATGCAAGCTCATCTTTTTGTTCAATAAAGCAATATAGTCACACAGACATCAATACAAGTTCAAGCTTTTCTTTCCAATGGAGTGTTCACAAAAGCAATCGACACGTCTCCTGACGTAGGCCAAGTGGGCCACACTTATCGACACGTCTCCGGACGTAGGCCAAACTGGCCACACTTATCGACACATCTCCGGGCGTAGGCCAAACGGGTCACATTCATCGACATGTCTCCGGGCGTAGGCCAAACGGGCCACACTCATCGACACGTCTCCGGACGTAGGTCAAACGGGTCACATTCATCGACACGTCTCCGAGCGTAGGCCAAACGGGCCACTCTGATCGACACATCTTCGGACGTAGGCCAAACGGGCCACACTTATCGACGCGTCTCCGGACGTAGGCCAAACGGGTCACATTCATCGATACGTCTCCGGGCGTAGGCCAAACGTGCCACTCTGATCGACACGTTTTCGGACTAGGCCAAACGGGCCACACTCATCGACACATCTCCGGACATAGGCCAAACGGGTCACCTTCATCGACACGTCTCCGGGCGTAGGCCAAACAAGTCACTCTCATCGAATATAGGCCAAACGAGCCACACTCATTGACATGTCTCCGGACGTAGGCCAAACGGGTTACACTCATCGACACGTCTCCGGACGTAGGCCAAACGGGCCACTAACATAAACACGTCTCCAGACGTAGGCCAAACGGGTCACACACATCGACACGTCTCTGAACGTAAGCCAAACGGACCATTCTCATCGACAGGTCTCCAGACATAGGCCAAACGGGCCACTCTCACCGACACGTCTCCGGACATAGGCAAAACGGGTTACTATCATCGACACGTCCCCGGACGTAAGTCACTCTCACGAGCCATTCTCATCGACACGTCTCCAGACGTAGGCTAAACGTGCCACAAGTCAGAAACGCTCAAGCAATTCACAAGACACTATGCGAATTGAAGTTATTAAAAAAAAAACAACTGAAATTTCCATAGCAAAGTGATCAAACTGGCCAAGTTCAACTAAAAGAAGATGGTCAAACAAGACCAATTATTCTAAACAGAGAGCAGACTACAAAAGCTGAAAAGAAATAAATGAGTCTTCATCTACTCCGAGACGCCAGCAGGAGATCTTTAATCTGTAGTCTCTTTCGCATCCGCCTAATCAACACGCTCTCAGCAGCTCCACCTGCATGATTCGCGATATCTTCCACCACCTCTTTTTCGAAGCAGGTGAAATATTGCTTCCCTTTGTTTTTCCAAGGAAAGACTTGAGAAAAGACCAAGATCACCAGCCTGACGGATTTGATCAACCAGCTCAGCACAAGTAGATGGACTTGACAGAAAGTTCGTCTTGAGCAGATCAGGCATGCCTGCATCCTCTACAGGGGTGAACTTGTCCACCTTGGGATTAGTCACTGACGTTACAGAAGAGCCCTCGGCTCGGGCAGGTGACTCTCTCGTCTTCTTGGTCGCCGCCATCCTCACCTCCAAATGAGTCAACGACGCTGAATCTACTTCACGCTTGACTGCTCGTGACTCAACTGCTGGATCATGATGGTTGGGTAGATGAGAAGACCTCTCAGTTCAACCTTCATCCTTTGACTGGTGCAGACGACCGAACTTCAAAGAATAATATCTTCATCTCATTGCCTCACAGCAGGTGAACTAGATCGTGCACGGACTACTTTATATAGCAGATCACGGTCTCCAAGCTTGTCTGCAGGAGGCTTGAGTAGAACATCCCAAATATTGCGCATATCGCCAATCTACTTGCTATTTGCACCAACGAGATGTTTAACCCTAACTGACGACGGGGGAACAACTCCTACTTGACATCAGCCTTCCTTCTTTATGAGGGTCTGGCAGAACACTCCTCCTACCCAGCCTACAGATCATCAGAGACTGGACCATTCTGCTTCAATCTCTCAACACCTTGGGCAGTGGGCAGACCACCAACTTTTTCCCGATACTCGCTCAACAGCAACTAGCTGCCACCACCGCTCCAACCGTCTTCAGCCGCCAGTCACAACGTTAACCAGCCTGGTCCCACCCAGTTGGTCCTTGCCGCGAAAAGAGAAGATGAAGAAAATATGTACGTGCTCGACTTACTTTAGGATGCACGGTAACTCCTCTCTTCGACAAGCAGTACAAAATTCTCCAATATCTTTCTCAAGCTAGAAAGTAGAGAAATTAAGTTTGCGATGTGAGAAAGAGTGAAGAGAAGCCCTGTATTTATACAAGTTGGACAACCCGGGTCAAGGAGGAATCACAAGCTCATTCCTACTGGGAATCCAACTCCAACTACAGTCAGAAGCCGACACCAATTGAGAATTCGATCTGCAAAAGGAGTCCAACTCACAGAAGAAAGCCCAAACAAAGTTGGAGAGTTCGAAAAAAATAATTTCATCTCCTACCTGCCGCACAAGCGCCACACAGAAGCTGGGAGGCATTTGTGGGAGCATATATTTTCGTCTCCAATCAGGGCACGCGACGTGGAAAAGAAGATTATCTCTTAAATTAATTAATTAAATCAGTTTATCTGGCTAATTAATTAATTGGGATAAATATCTTAATTAATATGATATTATCTTTATTTAAAGAGATAATATCATTAATTAAGATATTATCCTAATAAAGAGAAGATAATATCATTTAATTCAGATATTATCTTCTTAAGAGATAATATATTTAATTCGGATATTATCAAAGCCGACTCGATCCCTACGAAACCCTAGCCCCGAGGCTCCTATAAATAGACGACCTCATTCATCATTCAAGGGACTTCAGAAAACCTACTCCTTATACCCGAGAAAAATACCTGAAGCTCTCTCTCCCTCTCCACTCTCCATATTTTCTCCACACGGCTCCGGCCACCACACATGGCTCCGGCCACCCGGTTTACACCCTACATAAAATTCCGTACCCTCTGCTTAGCTATTGTCTTCCTACAAACACTCAAACTAACTTAGGCATCGGAGGGCCTTTGGCCAACACCCCCCGGGTGTGGTCTATTTACTCCAATCTTTTTTACAGGAATCGAGGAAGATCGAAGGTTGAAGGATCTAGAAGCGAATATTCTCCCGTGAGATTATTTGCATAAACAATTGGCATCCCCATCCCCGAACCCAACCTGAAAATATATATGTTTATATTTAAATAAATAAATTAATATTTATAATATTTATGTTTAACCCTAAGTTAACTTCCATATCCTAATTCTTCTTAATTTTCTATGGAATTTCATATTGATGTGATTTTGAATAGTTGAGTTGAATTTTATAGTTAATTTGGATGTGTTGAATGATGATTTAATATGAAACTTAATGTTAAAATGTATGATAAATTCGGGGCGGGTATAGAGGATAGTCTCCGGACGGGGACGGGGACGGAGATTCCCTGAAACCTAATAAACGGGGATGGATTCAGGGACGGGGGCGGGGATGGAGAGCGAGGATGAGGATGGTATTATCATACCCGGCCCTTACTTGACCCGTTGCCATCCCTAACTGTGGTAGGATCCAGTATTTCTGATTGTATGTTTCCTTTGGTTCCTAGTTGAATGAAAATTCCTTCTTTGATTAAAAAAAAAGGAGATTCACTATTATACCCAATATAGGGGCCTAAATTATAAAAATGCCCCACATGAAATGGACTTTAGAAACACACCCAAAGCCCATTTACAACATAACAAAGAGACTTTTAACTTCTTATAAATTACAAAACTGCCATCAATTTCTTAAAACAAGTCCAACCCCAAAATCTCATAAAAATGTCCAAAACACTCAATAGGCATCAAAGTAATTTAATAATCAATATTAAATTCAATAAGGCTGACTGTCATTTTTTGGATTTGTTTATAGAAATTCAATGGTGTAGGGTTTATTTATAATAGTGCTAAGAATGGAAATATCACTAAATATCTCTTAAAAAAAAAGGCTTATTTATTTTAATGCCTCTTGAAACTTCGATCAAATCTCAATTTACCCTTCGAAAGTTAAAGTTGCTCACTTAACCTCCTTGACCGTGATTTCGTGTTCCACTTTAACACCCCCGGCGCGTTATCTCCATTAATAACTCTATCAATTTTGATTACGTTGCAGTGCTATTTTAGTCTGTTTACCACAAGTGATGATGTGTCACGTAAATGGCCCACTTTTTTTTGTTTAAATTGAATTAACTATAAAATAGTGTAATTGTTTAGTGTAAAAAAAATATAAATAAATAAATAAAAATATTCTTCTCTATACTTTAAAAATAAAATAAAATAAAATAATTTTTTAAAAAGGGAGTAAATTAACAAAACAAAAGAATAAAAAGGTTAAAAAACAAAACAACAGAACTAAAAAATAAAATAAAATCAAAACATTCAAAAAACAGTGCAACCTCCCCCTTTGTCCAACAACCACCATCTTCCTTATAGCACCACCCACACCAGCGCACCCCCACACCCCAGCCACCAAACCATCACCTAAGCCAACCACACTCCACCTCGTCCCCAATCATTTGAGCCCCGAGCCACAACCCACAAACCTAGCTACCAAACCATCACCCATGCCATCCACACTCCCCAACCCCCAATCATCTGAAATCGACACCATACACCCAGCTGCCCCCTGAACTTCCTCGACCCAATAGCCACCTCACTCCAAATCCCCACCCCAACGGAAGGAGAACCTTCGCAATTAAAAAAAGTTTTTAATTTTTGAGTTAG